>NC_072457.1:30068897-30241397 GCF_027596085.1 Anoplopoma fimbria | reverse complement strand
TTCAATGGTTGCAGTAGAAATACCCAGATTCTTTACTTCTCTAAAAGAAAAAATACCAGACTAAAAATGTAAAAGTCCCGCTTTCAACATGTTTAGTAAAAGAGCAGAAGTATTATTCCAGTACTTTAGTTAATGTATCACTGAATGTGATGCATAATCAGCAGGCTACTTTATTAATTAATGATGATGAGCAGATTAAAACGATTCAGTTCTCCATATAATACAGACATGCATTTAAACATTACTTATTAGATAATAAGTAATATAATATATAGAGATTATGACGTCTGGAGCTCTGCAACAGGATGCTATTGTTGCTAGCAGGCACAGCATTTATTATTATATGTGTTCCAGTGATTGGAAGCTCTTGGGTTATTTTCTGTGAATACCTGGTTGTATCTGAACTTATTTGATCTTTTTGCAGTTCAAACAGAGGGTTTGACCGCAGCAGGCTTGGACAGCCCAAGTTTGAAAGGAGTGAACGGAGTGATAGGGGTGAAAGGAGTGAACGTGGTGAACGGCGGCAACGTGGTGGCAGCGGAGGCTTCAGAGGTCGTGGAAGAGGAGGTGGAAACAGACCTCAACTTTCAGCAGAGGAGCTTGATGCCCAATTGGATGCTTACAATGCCAAGGTATGAACTTGGCTTCCATGAAAACAATTTATATTTTGAACATATTGTGTATTTATTGATAATTCAATAACGTTTTCTTATTCAATTTCAGATGGACACCAGTTAGAAGCGCTCAGAATGGATGATACTTCTATCCCCTTTTTTATTTTTTCTTTAAATCTCAATTGGATAGGATTTAATGGACTTTATGACCATTTTGTTGCTTTTTTAAAAAAAACAAAAAAACCATTTTTATTGTAAGGACCATTATATTCTGTTTTTAAAATTTCTCTTTTTTTTTTTTTTTTTAAACCATGCTTCGGTTTTATGATTTGGGGATTTTTTTTTCTCCTGTTCAACCGGCTCTTGTGCTTTTTTCCACATGCATGGACAACTGCAACATGATCTTTTTTTTAAAATCACATAAACATGATTCAGTGGTTTGACAGACTGTAATGTAATGGTAAAAATGTTAATGAAATCCAGTTCTGTCATTTGGTACTGTATACATTGAACATATTTCAAAAGGGTTTTGTACATAAATAATTATATGGAATCATCTTTCTGTTTGTTTATTTTGAGATTTCTCTTTTTGTTGCTCTTCACTGTGACAGTTGCTGCCTTTTTTTTAAACAAAATGAATGAAAACCAAATGAAACAAAGTTGTCATATTTTTTTTTATCTATTCTGTTTGTTTCTTTATAAATCAGTCGCTGCAACTTGAGCCATCCAGCTGTCTTGATGCCAGATTTAAAGCAAGACTATTTTGCCAAATGTGGCAACAGCTCTTCTACCTTAAGTGTGTTTATAATGGCCACCTAACCTGCTGGGGATACCAGAGCAAGTGGCTCTATCAGACTTTTAATTGTGAAAGGAGGATTTTGTTACCTTACTGCTTCAAAAAGTTACATAGTCTCATTATCACTGTTAAACAGATGCTAGATCATTATTTAGGCATTTTTTATTACGGCCAACAATCTTAAGAATCCCTAATAAAGTCAAAGAAACGAAGAATAAAGCCAGCAACCAGTACTATAACAGTATTTGTGGTGTAACATATAATTTTGGTGAACGGTCTATGCAGAAAATTCAATTAAAACATGATTTCAGGGGAGCGCTGCACTGAAAGATGGTTCATTACCGCATCTTGACAGTATTCCAGCTTTGCATTGGTGCCATATGCCGCCCACAGAAAGTGGATCATATTTGTGGTAAATAACTCACCTTTGACTGAAAATGCTTCCGCAAATTCAAAGAAAACACATTGTGATGTTTATTGATGCTATTTTTTTTTTTTTACATCATAACCAAACTATTGCTGGCCAGACTGCAATTATAGCCGGATCAATGTATTAATGGGTCCGTTTATAACTGGTTGGACATAATGATATAATCTGTTAGAGACCTGACAGCATAATAATGCTTTGCAGTTTGCCTCAATCATCTATCCCATAATATTACTGGCTAGCTCACACACATATATCATGACAGCAGTCAACCTAGAGAAGTTGTAACATTCATCTTCCTGTCTGTTTCTGTTCACAGGGATTATTCTTCCAAATGAATGTAGGACGTCTCACCATAGATATTGCATTCATTAACTAAACAAAGGGTTACATGATAATGTAAACAAAGGGTTACATGATAATGTAGGGTGTTAACGCACAGGTTTATAGATGCTTCCTCCTGACAATAACAGAAAACATGCTCCAGAGATCTGACTATTCAATTCAATTCAATTCAGTTTATTTTGTATAGCCCAGAATCACAAATTACAAATGTGCCTCAGAGGGCTTTACAATCTGTACACATGAGACATCCTCTGTCCTTAGACCCTCACATCCTCTGTCCTTCCCTCACATCCTCTGTCCTTACACCCTCACATCCTCTGTCCTTACACCCTCACATCCTCTGTCCTTACACCCTCACATCCTCTGTCCTTACACCCTCACATCCTCTGTCCTTACACCCTCACATCCTCTGTCCTACACCCTCACATCCTCTGTCCTTAGACATCCTCTGTCCTTAGACCCTCACATCCTCTGTCCTTACACCCTCACATCCTCTGTCCTTACACCCTCACATCCTCTGTCCTTACACCCTCACATCCTCTGTCCTTACACCCTCACATCCTCTGACCCTCACATCCTCTGTCCTCTGTCCTTAGACCCTCACATCCTCTGTCCTTACACCCCTCACCTCACCTCTGTCCTTAGACCCTCACATCCTCTGTCCTTAGACCCTCACATCCTCTGTCCTTACACCCTCACCTCCTCTGTCCTTAGACCCTCACCTCCTCTGTCCTTAGACCCTCACATCCTCTGTCCTTCCCTCACATCCTCTGTCCTTACACCCTCACTCCTCTGTCCACCTCCTCTGTCCTTAGACCCTCACCTCCTCTGTCCTTACACCCTCACATCCTCTGTCCTTACACCCTCACATCCTCTGTCCTTACACCCTCACATCCTCTGTCCTTACACCCTCACATCCTCTGTCCTTACACCCTCACATCCTCTGTCCTTCCCTCACATTCACAGGAAAAACTCCCCTAAAAACCCCTTTAACAGGGAGAAAAAAGGAAGAAACCTCTGGGAGAACGACAGAGGAGGGATCCTTCTCCAGGATGGACAGAATGCAATAGATGTCATGTGTACAGAATGAACAGCATAACAGAGATACAACACATTCAATGTATATGACATAAATGATTCATATAATAAGACTACTTATAATAACAGCAGCAATTATTACAGTAGAATTATAGTTATGAAAATAGGGATAGTAATGTGATTAATAATAATAATGGAAGTAGCAGTGGGTGTCACGACTCAACGTGACTAGAGTTACATATCACCAGCTCTTGATAACAAAGAGGCTCCATTACACTCAAATCACAGAACACTTCCGGCGTGGCACCTACACGCGTTGCGTGACGTCATGACGCCCCCTCGTTTGATTGGTTCTCAGAGCTCTTCCGGGAGCCGTGCTGCGTGCGCATCCCGCTGGGCGGCGTCCCTCTGCTCCGCCATACCCGCCGAGGAGCGCAGAGACACGGACGCACCTGGACCCACCTGCAGTAAAGACTACGGTGAGTCGCACCAGTGTAATACCGACATGTGTAGTGTGATGGTGACCAGTGCTGAGGCCGCTGTGACGCCGCTGCTGGTGCTAGCTTGAGAGGCTAACGCTAGCCCCAGAGAGCTAGCTAGCTAGCCTCCCTGTCACCAGTCCCTCCCTGTAGCTAAGACACAGCCACATGAGTGAGGATGCATCCAGACATCACTCACGCTGGGTCCCTGTGTTGCAGCCGGCAGCCCCTGTTAACAGCGCTGTTGTAGCCAGTGTTCAGATGGTGTTAGCATTAGCTAGCTCCCGTCTCCCATCATGACACACAGGCTGCTGCTGATCACTGCTAGCTGCGGCTAGCTGCGGCTAGCCTCCTCACAGACACACCTATGCTGGACATTTCATTAGTTGTAATATTACTGATTTATAGTTGCCGTGCTTTGTAATTGATGAGTCAGTAACACTTGTGTAACACATTTATTTTGTTCACATCTTCTCCCTGTAGGTCTGTTGTTTGACATGTCTCATTGTGTCAGGCTTGCAGGTTCAGTGCTGCAGCCCTGCAGGTTGTTCCTGTGTAATACTGAGATAGATCCACACAGAAGAAGCCTTGCATAGAGAGAAGAGGTCAACTTCAGTGAGGCAGTCTTCTGTGCCTGCTGAAGGCTGTTTCTTTCTCTCTGTCATATTGGATTCTGGTACAATCCTGACTTTTCTTCTTAATGTTGACGTTTCACATGACAGGGCTTGACATCCTCTTATATTACTTTTGGTTAACTCCTCGCTGATTCTTGTCCCTTTTGAAACCATTTGAGCTCTAGAAACAAATAACACATAAACACAGGAAATCCCATTTTCTTTTCCAAGTGGAATGATTAAAATGAATCATAAACATTTTTTTTTTATATAAAGACCCAACTTATTGCCACTGCAGCCATGTGCATGAAGACTTTCCGCCTCAAGGGAAAGGAAAAGGACGTTCTTGATTTTGCACTAGACTGACCGAGAGTTGAATGCCAGCAGTTACATAATGCCTTCCCTCTGACGCCCCTCCCTCTCCAGCACCTCTCCTGTCATCACAGACAGCCTTGATCCAAATGTTGTCTTATGCGGAACTCAAATTAAGTTATGCAAAGCACTGGAGTGCATTTTGAGATTAAAGGAACGTTCAGTAAAAATAGCCTGAACTACTTGCTAGGTTTTTTTTGTATGACCCATCCTCTACTGGGTCTACACAGCAATTCATAAAAAATGAATGAAATGAATTATTATTCAGTGGTACCGTACCTAAACCATATTGCGTTCCTTTAAAGAAACTGTATCTTATTTAAATGGTTGATTTGATCCTAGAAAATCTGTGCAACCAGGTGAAGTTAAATTGAAGCGTATTCATATTTTACAATGCTTCTTTGTCACCTGTTATTGGTTCCCTCAGGTGCCAAAATGTGTGTGTATAGTGATGGAATGGTAAGGAACAGCAAGTTCCTTACCAGGAACAGCAATTCCTTACCAAGGAAGTTTTTGAGCAGTATTTTTTTTACCCTGCTCAGGCACGTTTATGTGACTGCAGACATAAGCCAGAGTTCGTTTCTTTACCTCTTTTCATCTGACGGCTGCTTGTTTGGGCATGTCAGAGGATAGACTTGGGAAGAGGTATGTTCAGATTCTCACTTCAAACCAGAAGGAGGAATCTATATGGTGATGAGCACCGCTGCCTTTACAGATGTTCAGAAGAGCATTGTGAGTTTAAGGTATGGTAACTGTAGATGAATATACCTGGCAGCTGTTTCTGCTTCCTCATTCGTAATTTACAATGTCAATTAATAATGGAGATTTTATTTGCAATATACATTTGGTTGTGCAGCCCTACTATCCTGCCCTAAAACTTTCTTGTTTCCACACTTTTCTTAGCACTGAGGTTGAAAGCGGATGCTTAGAGCATTTCAATCCTCTTGTCGTTGTGTGATGTAAACTGATATCAAGGTTTTAAAGGAACAAGTGAGAGTGTTACATTAAGGAGAATTAATTGGCAGCAAGGGAACATACTATTTATAACTATGTTTTAATTTGTGTATAATCATCCGAAACTAAGAATCATAGTGTTTTAGGTACCTAGAAAAAGCTGTTTATATCTACATAGGGAGCGGTTGTCCTCCTCGCAGTCCGCCATCTTGCACCGCCATGTTTGAACTGCAGCAAAGAACGGACACAGGCTCTGGGCACCATCAAATGTGCCTCAAAAGGGACTTAAATCATAATGATTCAATTTGCACTGCTTTGCTTAAAAAAGTATTCCAGGCCTGTGTAGTTATGTAGAGGGTAGGCCTTAACGTGAAAGTCTTTTGGCATAAACAAAGCTCTTCCTGCTTTTGTTATTCATTGTGTTTCAGCAAAGGGATTTTTTTCCAACACTAACTTCCATAGCAAGATTTTACCCTGCCACAGTGAAATAAAGAATAAACAAACAAGGCTATTAACTGTCAAAATGGAAATGAAGGTAATATTAGCTAAGCATTTATTTAACTTATTTATTGATATGAATTCATTTTCAGAAAATTGATTTTTATTTGAAATTTTTTATATGAATATTTGCTTTGGTATAACAGTTTGGGGAGGCTTTAGTCGTTGAATTGTGTTGTAAGCTGCTTAGAGCTAGTGTTAGGCAGATAAACAAGTCATAATTCCCTCTCTAATATTTATTTTGTATTGTGTTTTGTATTTAAAAACATTTTTACAAGATTACGTTTGAACACATCATGATAACGTTGTAATTTAACTCTGCCCAATACTAATTTTTACTGTTTGGAGCTTGAACGCACCATAATGTTACTGAAGAGATCATTAGCTGTTAGCTTAGTTATGGGCAGGACTGTGCTAGAGAGAGACCTGTGCTGTCGGCAGACCCTAGTCACTGCGATATCTCGGAGCAGCATCAATGAATCAATATAATTAGTGTCTGATTATGTTAGTTGTTCCAAATGTTGCTATGCTGTTAGCCATGATACTGTCTGTGCTGCAAACCCGCTGCCCATGTTAACCGCTAACGCTTGCCAGCTCTCCTACAGATTTCAATAAAGATAACATTGATTATTCACTTGGCCGATAAAACAGCTGCATGAGGGATTTCACTTGTCCGAACACATAGTTCACTTGCCCCTGGCAGTCGGCATTGTCCATCCCAAGCCTTTTGGTGTGACCTAAATAGTGGCTGGGCTTGTGAGGTGCCATACCCTCCCTTGGAATGGCTTTGAATCATGTGATGCTTAATGCCTCATTCATTTCTCTCCTTGTGGTGATGATGTTATTTCAGAGAAATGTGTTTAAATGATATCACACAGCAGAAAGAGTTAGGTCATCAGCAGGAGTGTAAGGAGAAATGCTGCCGCAGCCGCTTTTTCAGCTCAACCTCACAGTCACACACCAGAGCAACTGCAGATCAAATAGGCTACACACTTTCTATCAGCATTCCTCACGTCATTGTTATGGTCATCTGTTTGTCCAGTGATTTACAACCTGTTCCCCAAGAGACAAGTGACCGTTCCGAATATTGGAAGAATTCTCTGCATGCTGTGTTTTTCTTAATTTTTTTTATTATTATTTCTCTCAACCCTACCTGCTTTTTCCCCCCTGTCTTTGTATCCAACCTGTCTCCAGACATGGCTGAGGATGAGGTGACTCCAGAGCAGCTAACAGCCATTGCAGCTGAAAACGAAGAGCCAGAGCCGGTGAACTACAAGCCACCAGCCCAAAAGTCAATGAAAGAGATCCAGGAGCTGGACAAGGATGATGAGAGCCTACGCAAATATAAGGAAGCTCTGCTTGGCGCTGGGCCTGCTGAGGCTGGTAAGGCACTGTGTGTGGTGTGGTGTGTGTGGTGTGTGTGTGACAGCTTAAGAAGCATAGAGGCATGAATCTTAGATCTATATTTGTGTTGAACATCATTTTTGCTTTTCTAACGAGTCAGGAAGGATGCTACCTGTTTATTGTGGTGTAATCTAAATTGGTCAAGTGCTAAACAGTTTAAAGAAAATATCTAATTGCAATTGTGACTGGAATTGCTTATATTTTCTATGAACTAAATTACTGACATGTATTTGTGGTTGACATATAATTAAATCTGATTCTTTGTTACCAAGTTATCTAAATTAAGTTAAGAAAAGATTCTAGAGAATTGCATCAATTGATACAATATGTAACCTAAGGTTTTATAGTATGTTGAACCCCTGATAAATCCGTATGCTCAGAACTGAAGAGATAATGTTGCTTCAGTGGGACTGATAATGTTGCTTCAGTGGGACTGAGAATAAACCAAAGTGTAATTAATGCAGAGGCTGTCCTAACTACAGCTTAGCTGTCCTGTTTTTGCTTCCTCTCAGACTGCTCACCTAGAAAGCTGCATGTTAGAGGACATGCATCATCAGGCATCATGTGCATGCCTGTTGTTTGGAGCCTGGTCTAAGCTATCCTGTTATGTCACAACAAATACCTGTGCATTAAAGGTTCTATGTGGAACTTCCTCCTACCTCCCAGCAGAGTACTCTCAGCAGTGGGGGGTGAGGAGACACATTCTTGTCTCATTCGATGTCTGATAAACGGTAAAGTCATAGAATGTATCATTACAATATTTTCAGCAAATTACTTAGAGTAACTTTAATTGTACATACAAACACTGTTCTTTTGGTGTCCCCCTTGACTCTTCTGGTCTATCGGAATTGAACAAATAGCTGAAGAGTATGAAAGTCAGTTGTACAAGGAGCTGTATAGTATGTAGAGTGTCTGAAATGTCCCACTGGAAAGGTAGGTTTTTCTTTATTGAACCAACCTGTTTCTTTGATCCAGTCTTAGATCCCAATGCTCCCAATGTCCAAGTGACCCGGATGACGCTGCTCTGTGATAGCGCCCCAAACCCCCTGGTGCTGGACCTGCAAGGTGAGTTCGTGTTTCGGAGATTACTTGCATTTTTTATTTAAATTTGCCTTAAAGTATGGGTCAAAGTATAATCTGAGATCTGTTTCTAAACACATTATACACGATAACATAAAATAATTGCTGAAAACATGTGATAAGGGCGTTTTATCACCATTTTTGTGTTTTTTAGAATATTTCGGTCAGGCTTGAAGTTATGGCTCAATGACGCACTGGAGTCATCCTTAGCATAAACCCTCCCCAAACGTCATATAAAAACTACAGCACATAGCATCAGTGGTTACAGAGTTACACTTACTTACCACAGTTTGCTAGCTAGCAGTAGTGCACTGGCCATCTGGCATTCTGAGACAGCTCCTGGTGGGCTGTCAAATCCCTAAAGTTTTTACCAGCCTTCCAGCCCGTCTGTCTCATTACAGGCCTTCTCTGTGTGTCTGTTATTTGGGGTGAGCATGAGATTGGGCTGCATGGGCCCTGCTGTAGCATACTTCATTGATACTGTTTCCGGCCGTTTTAACAGTCGAGAAATTGTTTGGCGCGTCACGATCCACCGCAATAACACTCATTTCACTTTCATAATTTGATCAATTTGGACCATTAACATTTTGGAAAGCCGCATGAAATCTCTGGTGGGCATGCTCTGCCTATAGAGCACGTAAGCATTCTTCAACAGTAGCGTAAAGCAGTGCGATAGCCAACATGTCGTGTATACTGTAACTGTACTGAGTTTTTTTCTTAACCCAATTTGTAATCCTTTAGATTAGGTTTGATGGTTAATTTAAAAAAAAAATTGTGTTGTGAAAACTCTGATAATTTCGACTGAGTTTAGAGGTTCCAAATGGAATAAGCTGCTTTTTGTTTCCAGGACACCAATCAAATTCAGATTCGGAGTACAAGTTTTCGTGTAAACAGCCATTGGAGTTGGGACAATTCCTTGATTCTATGATGCAGTGATAGAACATAAGTGGGTTAACGTTGGTTTCATTTTCGCTCAGTGTTTGTCTCAATAGCATTTTGCTTTCGTTTACTGTCGCGCTTGTTTCTTTCCTCGCTCCTCTTTCGCTCCTCTCTTCTTTGTTGGTGTTTCTTCGAGGGCAGAGGCAGAGCATTGCACACACACACACACACACACACACACACACACACACACACACACACACACACACACACACACACACACACACAAACTGTGCGTGGAGCAGAGAGACACAACTCTGCAGTCTGCTAACTTGTTTCTCTCGCTCCAATATTAGCTGCTCTGTTTCAACAATGTTGGGCTGAAAAAACGTGCATGCAGTTGGAAATTCAACCGTGGGGTTCTGTCGGGAGATGCAGTGACTTAAACCAAGTAAGAGTAGAAGAGCTATGAGTAAGAAACAGTCTGCTAGCTGCTTGGCTTATTCATGCAGTGTAGAATGCCATAGACATTCAAGAAGTGAAAAAAAACATTAGTGTATATTACAGCACACTTGTAATGCACTGCAGAAGGATTTGTTTTGATTTTGTAATTTTTATCTTCCAAGGTGGGTAACATAGAAACTGTTTTTTAAGATGCAGCTATTTTTTTTAATTTAGAGTTCAGATGTATTGGACTGCTTGTTTTAAATTGATTTAAAAAAAGTAGCCATGTGCACTAATATAAAAAAATTAAGAAGAATCACGAATAGTTGTGTAATTAAATTGACAGGTGAATTGTAATCAAAATCTTGATTGTTCACGCCTCAAGATTCACACCTCAAATAGTCATTGTAGTTGTTATGAAGAAAATAATGATTGCATCTGCTTTTTCCCTTTTGTATTGTAACAGGAGACCTGGAAGCCTTTAAGAAGCAGGGGTTTGTTCTGAAGGAGGGCGTCGAATACAAAATACAGATCAACTTTAAGGTGGGATCTGTGAAATGGCAATAAGAATAGGATTTTAAGGCCAGAGAAAGACATTTAATATAATTTAATATCTCTGTTGTTGACTTTAACAATTTTTGTGTCTCCACAGGTGAACAAGGACATTGTTTCGGGACTGAAGTATGTGCAGCAAACATTCAGGAAAGGAATTAGGAGTGAGTAAACAATTTCTGTTGACCTGTCCCACAAAAACACCTCTTACTCCAAAACACACAGTATTTATAAAGCAATTACCTGTGTTTCCAGTTATGTCTGGAATTAAGATAAAAGCCTAATTATTACTGTATATTTTTCATCCAACGGTGAAATTCTTAAATGAACAGAAATAAAAAACATAACAACAAAGGTGCCCCAGTGTCTTAGGATTTAAGGTGCTGACCACAAACCTCAAAGTACCGGGTTGGACTCACAACCTGTAAAAAAGTTTAAATAGTATGAATATAAGTCTTTGGTAGCTACAAAAAACAACAACAACAACAACAACAGAGCTCAGTGTGGAAATGTGTTCCTCTCTCTATGTATGTATGTATGTATGTATGTATGTATGTATGTATGTATGTATGTATGTATGTATGTGTATGTATGTATGTATGTATGTATGTATGTATGTATGTATGTATGTATGTATGTATGTATGTATGTATGTATGTATGTACATGTGTGTGCGTGTGTTTTTTTTTTATTAAATCAAATTCTTATATTATAATTCAATTTCATTATATTTATTTATTTTAAGGATATAATCTCACCATAATGTTCATTCTCGTCTGTAAACAGTTGATAAATCAGACTACATGGTGGGGAGCTATGGACCTCGTCCCAATGAGTATGAATTCCTGACTACAATGGAGGAGGCTCCTAAAGGCATGCTGGCCCGTGGCAACTACGAGATCAAATCCAAGTTTACCGACGACGACAAGCACGACCACCTGTCCTGGGAGTGGAACCTCAATATCAAGAAAGACTGGAAAGACTAAAAGAGGCCTTTTGTGTTCGGGGGCCAGGCGATCAAAAATCCCCCAGTCCTGTGCGTTCCTCAGCCGCTCCCCCATCCCCATCCTGTATCCGCCATTTCTGCCTTCTTTGTTTTTACTTTGTTGTGCATTTCACATCTTAGTTACTGCCGCGCTGTCTTAACACCCCGCAATCCTTCCAACCTCTGTCAGCATCCGTAGCAGCATCCGTAGCAGCAGTCAGCCCGCCACATCCGTCCACCCAACACCTCCCTATTTGCCTGACGTTTCATTGCTTGCACACAAGCCACTTCTGTTCCCCCACCTGCCCTCCTCACTCACTCTAGCCTCCCACTGAGCTGTTCAATGTAGCACCTTATTTCCTCACACCCAGCCCGGTTTTCCTTTTTTATTCTGGATTTTTGCTGCTTGAAGAGATTAACCCCGCCTTCCATCTCTCCAGAATGGTGTCTTCCTTTCTCACTATGAAGTATGTGGAAAAGCAACTGTACAATCGGCTTTTGTTTGCCTTTTTTATATAATTGTATCAATGGTTGTGTAATGTGACTAATCATATCACTGTTATCAGCTGTTGTGTCCATAGCAGAACCCACCCACCCCCACCCACAACAACACCAACACCAACCCTCCCTGCAGCTTTCATTTGTTTGCTGTCTTTTGATATAATTACCAATACCTGCCTTGTAAAACAATTCATTCAGAGCTGCTCTACAGCATCTCTCACCAGTCCCTAAATGTATTCACCCACTCCCCTTAACATGGGGACTGGGGCCAAAGTGAATAAGGAAGTAAAAAAGGTTTAAAAAAAAAAAAAAAAAAAAGCTGCCTTATGTATGGACTAATGTCTAAACCTATTAATGTCTGTTAAGCATGCCTTGTGAGTATAGGCGTTGCTTGCTGTCAGGTAGTCTGTATATCAAGGGCTTACTATTGCTACCAACCAATAACCACCAGTAGCCCTGTTGTAGTGGAGAATGTGTATACATATACTCAGATACAGGCTCTGCAAAATACACTTACCTTGTGATTCGAGGGGACTGAATGTTAAAGAATAGGAGTAATGGTACAGAACCCGGTAAAAATCAGTATTGATGAATCTTGGCACTCTTGTTCCTCTTAGCCTTGAGGCCTTAGCACTAACTATAATTATGTGGAGAAAAACAAACCTTTCTAATTGAGCATTATTTTTTAGTTGTTCCCCTTTGCCTTAATGTACATCATTCCCCAGACAAAGCCCCCCCCCCCCACCCACCCACCCTCTTGCTCGTTCAGATTGCTTCATAATTTGTAGCCGCAGTAAGGAGATCCCAGGTGTTGAGGAGTAGTACCAGAGAAAGCACAGGAGGAGGCTGAGCCAGGCACCGTCTGCTGCTGGAGACCTCGGCGGTGTCTGACCTCGTCCACAGACCGACGCTGGTAGTGAGGAGAGAAAACTGACCACCCTTTATACCAAGTGACCCTCTCAGAAAGAAAGCATGTAAACCAAGTGTCAGGTAACACTACCAGAGAAACATTTAATGAGAGAGGAGCAGGGTTTTTAAACGCAACTGACCAGAAATATTTCATTGACATCAACTCATACTGTACCAGAACATATGGATGTAAACTTTTTTGTTTTGTTTCTTTGGATATTGATAACTATGTATTCCTGATCCATACATTCCTTCACATTGTACAGTTTCTATGAAAACGCTGGCATGCTGGTGGGGTTGTATATTCTGTCATTCGTGATTGCTCTTCTTGGCCAATAAAAATTTTGCTCAACTTGGCCTCCAACACAGTTTTTTTGCAAACAGTAGAACTGCTTTTACTCATATTTTACTGCGTGTTATTGTGCTAATGAAGTTCAGTTAACTCATCTTGAGGAGTACTACTCTGCCTGTGAAAACATCTAGATATGGTTTCTGTTACTCTAGAGGAGTCAAGTTTAAGAAAATGACCTTGATGATGTCATCAGGGTTGTCTCAGCTTGTTGTTTACCAATAAACATCTAGAACCGAAAGCCTGTGTTACTATGAAATTCTATACTAACTTTTTGATATACCATATCTTGTCTTTTAAAAAGAAATTTGACAGTTTCATCAAACTATACTATGACCTTTTTTTCGACATACTGTACTATGACTTTTTTCAAAAACGTTATACTTTGACTTTTTTTTATGCACATACTATACTAAGACTGTTAATTTTTTTTGACATACTATACTATGACTTTTTAATGATTTTTTTAGACATACTATACTATGACTTTTTTCATCATACTATACTATGCCCTTTTTTATACATACTAAAATGATTTTTATTTTACTTTTTTCAACATACAAAAGTATGACTTTTTAGGGCATACTATACTATGATTATTTTTTCGACATTTTTCCGACGTACTGTACTATGACTTTTTTCAAAAACGTTATACTTTGACTTTTTTTTAATCACATACTATACTAAGACTATGTTAATTTTTTTCGACATACTATACTTTGACTTTTTTCAACATAGTATGCTATGACTTTTTCGACATACTGTAATAAGACTTTCTTTAGATACTGTACTATGACTTTTTAATGATTTCTTTCGACATACTATGACTTTTTTCGACAAACTATACTATGACTGTTCTTTCGATATTTTTCGACATACTATACTATGACTTTTTTCGCCATAATATACTATGACTTTTTTCAAAAACGTTATACTTTGACTGTTTTTTTATCACATACTATACTATGACTATTTTCAACATCCTATACTATGACTTTTTCGACATACTGTACGATGACTTTTTTCAACATACTATACTATGACTTTTTAATTTTTTCAACATACTATACTATGACTTTTTCGACATACTGTACTATGACTTTTTTCAACATACTATACTATGAATTTTTTCAACATACTATACTATGACTTTTTTCAACATACTATTTTTTATATAGGGCTGGTTCAGGTCTATAGTTAGGGCTGGTTCAGGTTTATAGTTAGGGCTGGTTCAGGTCTATAGTTAGGGCTGGTTCAGGTCTATAGTTAGGGCTGGTTCAGGTTTATAGTTAGGGCTGGGTCAGGTTCTCCTTGGTCCAGCCCCTAGATATGCTGCTATATGCCTCGACAGCCGGGGGACTACCTAGGATACACTGAGCTCCTCTCTCCTCTTCTCTCCCTCCATCTTTATGTATTAATCTCCTATTTATGCACATTACTGATTTTGCTTCTTCCCCGGAGTTCTTGTGCTTTCTTACCTCGCAGGTTTCCAGGAATCGGGGTTATATTTGGACTGTCATCGTGCCACCTACTGAGGCCCTGCTGACACCCACTACTACTACCACTATCATTATTAGTCACATTACTATTACTATTATTATTGCCTGTACTATTATGCTCATTGACTTGCTTGTACCCTGGAGTCTTTGTGCTTTCTCGCTTCGCAGGCTTCTATAAATCGTGGCTGTACCTGGACCGTGGACGTGCATCCTGCTACGGCCCTGCTGACACCGACTGCTACCACCATTATTATTACTAGTCACATTACTATTACTATTACCTGTACCATTAAGCATTTTAGCTTTACTTCCACCCTGAAGCCCTTTTGCTTTCTCGCTCTGCAGGTTTCCATGAATCGTTGTGGTACCTGGACCGTAGTCGTGCCTCCTGCTGTGAGCCGACTGACACCCACTACTACTTCCATTATTATTATTAATCACATTACTATCCCTATTTTCATAACTATAATTCTACTGTAATAATTGCTGCTGTTATTATAAGTAGTCTTATTATATGAATAATTATATACATTGAATGTGTTGTATCTCTGTTATGCTGTTCATTCTGGTCACATGACATCTATTGCATTCTGTCCATCCTGGGAGAAGGATCCCTCCTCTGTCGTTCTCCCAGAGGTTTCTTCCTTTTTTCTCCCTGTTAAAGGGGTTTTTAGGGGAGTTTTTCCTGTGCCGATGTGAGGGGGTAAGGACAGAGGATGTGAGGGTCTAAGGACAGAGGATGTGAGTAAGGACAGAGGATGTGAGGACAGAGGATGTGAGGGTAAGGACAGAGGATGTAAGGACAGAGGATGTGGAAGGACAGAGGATGTGAGGGTCTAAGGACAAGGATTTGACAAGGATGTCTCATGTGCACAGATTGTAAAGCCCTCTGAGGCAAATTTGTAATTTGTGATTCTGTGCTTTTTTGAATTGAAAATATATGACTTTTTTCTACTTTTTTTGACATACTATACTATGACTTATTTTTTGACATACTATACTATGCCTTTTTTCTCGACATACTATACTATGACTTATTACTTTTTTAAACCTCTCTTAGATAAAGATACAGCTCAACGGGTAGTGAACAGGTCTTCTGAACTGAAATTGGTTTGATCCCAGTTCAAATCCCACATGCATCAAAAATGTTTGGAAAAACTTTCCCGTTTCAACATACTATGACTTTTTCTACTTTTTTTCAACATACTATTTTCTTTTACTTTTTTTCACATACTATAGTATGACTTTTTTCTACTTTTCTTGAAGTACTATACTGTGACTTATTTTTCGACATACTATACTATGACTTATTTTTCAACATACTATACTATGACTTTTTTTCGACATACTATACTATGACTGTTTTGTACTTTTTTTCACATACTATACTATGACTTTTTTTTCAACATACTATACTATGACTTTTTTTTTTACTATGACTACTACTTTTTTTTCACATACTATAGTATGACTTTTTTTCGACATACTATACTATATGACTTTTTTTTCTATACTATGACTTTTTTTTCGACATACTATACTATGACTACTTTTTCAACATTTTTTCAACATACTATACTATGACTTTTTCTACTTTTTTTCACATACTATACTATGACTTTTTTTCGACATACTATACTATGACTTTTTTTCGACATACTATAGTATGACTTTTTCTACTTTTTTTCACATACTATAGTATGACTTTTTTCTACTTTTCTTGAAGTACTATACTGTGACTTATTTTTCGACATACTATACTATGACTTTTTTCTACTTTTTTTACGACATACTATACTATGTCCTTTTTTTCAACATACTATACTATATTTTATGACTTATTTTTTGACATACTATACTGACTGTTTTCTACTTTTTTTGACATACTATTTTTTGACATACTATACTATGACTTTTTTTTCAACATACTATACTATGACTTTTTTCTACTTTTTTCGACATACTATAGTATGACTTTTTCTACTTTTTTCGACATACTATACTATGACTTATTTTTTCGACATACTATACTATGTCTTTTTTTCAACATACTATATTATGACTTTTTTTCAACATACTATACTATGACTTTTTTCTACTTTTTTTGACATACTATACTATGACTTATTACTTTTTTAAACCTCTCTTAGATAAAGATATACGGGTAGTGAACAGGTCTTCTGAACTGCATCATAAATGTTTGGAAAAACTTTCCCGTTTCAACATACTACACTGACTGTTTTCTTGTTTTTTTGACATACTATATACTGTGCCTTTTTTTTCAACATACTATACTATGACTTTTTTTTTTTCAACATACTATACTATGATTTTTTTTCGACATACTATACCATGATTTATTTTTCGACATACTATACTATGACTTTTTTTTCGACATACTATACTATGATGTTTTTTCAACATACTATACTATGACTTTTTTCTACTTTTTTTGACATACTATACTATGACTTTTTTTTCGACATACTATACTATGACTTTTTTTCGACATACTATACTATGACTTTTTCTACTTTTTTTCACATACTATACTATGACTTTTTTTTTTTTACATACATACTATACTATGACTTTTTTCTACTTTTTTTTTGACATACTATACTATGACTTTTTTTGACATACTATACTATGACTTTTTTTTTGACATACTATACTATGACTTATTACTTTTTTAAACCTCTCTTAGATAAAGATATAGCTCAACGGGTAGTGAACAGGTCTTCTGAACTGAAATTGGTTTGATCCCAGTTCAAATCCCACATGCATCAAAAATGTTTGGAAAAACTTTCCCGTTTCAACATACTATACTATGACTTTTTCTACTTTTTTTTGACATACTATACTATGACTTTTTTTTCGACATACTATACTATGACTTTTTCTACTTTTTTTCACATACTATACTATGACTTTTTCTACTTTTTTTCACATACTATACTATGACTTTTTTTTCGACATACTATACTATGACTTTTTCTTTTTTTCGACATACTATACTATGACTTTTTCTACTTTTTTTGACATACTATACTATTTTTTTTTTTCGACATACTATACTATGACTTTTTTTTCAACATACTATACTATGACTTTTTCTACTTTTTTTGACATACTATACTATGACTTTTTTTTTTTTCAACATACTATAGTATGACTTTTTCTACTTTTTTTTTTCACATACTATACTATGACTTTTTTCTACTTTTTTTGACATACTATACTATGACTTTTTTCTACTTTTTTCGACATACTATACTATGACTTTTTTTCGACATACTATACTATGACTTTTTTTCGACATACTATACTATGACTTTTTCTACTTTTTTTCAACATACTATACTATGACGTTTTTTCAACATACTATACTATGACTTTTTCTACTATACTATTTTTTTCGACATACTATACTATGACTTTTTCTACTTTTTTTCTTGAATACTATACTATGACTTCTTTTTTCGACATACTATACTATGACTTTTTTCTACTTTTTTCGACATACTATACTATGACTTTTTTCGACATACTATATTATGACTTTTTTTCAACATACTATACTATGACTGTTTTCTACTTTTTTTGACATACTATACTATGACTTTTTTTCGACATACTATACTATGACTTTTTCTACTTTTTTTCACATACTATACTATGACTTTTTCTACTTTTTTTTCGACATACTATACTATGACTTATTTTTCAACATACTATACTATGTCTTTTTTTCGACATACTATACTATATGACTTTTTTTTTTCTACTTTTTTTGACATACTATACTATGACTTATTACTTTTTTAAACCTGTCTTAGATAAAGATATAGCTCAACGGGTAGTGAACAGGTCTTCTGAACTGCATCATAAATGTTTGGAAAAACTTTTTTCAACATACTATACTGACTGTTTTCTTGTTTTTTTGACATACTATATACTGTGACTTTTTCTACTTTTTTTTCAACATACTATACTATGACTATACTATTTTTTTTGACATACTATACTATACTATAGTATGACTTTTTTCTACTTTTTTCGACATACTATAGTATGACTTTTTTCTACTTTTTTCGACATACTATACTATGACTTTTTCTACTTTTTTTGACATACTATAGTATGACTTTTTTTCAACATACTATATTATGACTTTTTTCTACTTTTTTTGACATACTATACTATGACTTTTTTCAACATACTTTTTTTTGACATACTATACTTTTTTTGACATACTATACTATGACTTTTTTTGACATACTATACTATGACTTTTTTTTCTACTTTTTTTGACATACTATACTATGACTTTTTTTTTGACATACTATACTATGACTTATTACTTTTTTAAACCTCTCTTAGATAAAGATATAGCTCAACGGGTAGTGAACAGGTCTTCTGAACTGAAATTGGTTTGATCCCAGTTCAAATCCCACATGCATCAAAAATGTTTGGAAAAACTTTCCCGTTTCAACATACTATACTATGACTTTTTCTACTTTTTTTCGACATACTATACTATGACTTTTTTTCGACATACTATAGTATGACTTTTTTTCGACATACTATACTATGACTTTTTCTACTTTTTTTCACATACTATACTATGACTTTTTTCTACTTTTTTTGACATACTATACTATGACTTTTTTTATTTTTTCAACATTTACTATGACTTTTTTTACTATACTATGACTTTTTTCTACTTTTTTTGACATACTATACTATGACTTTTTTTCCGACATCCTATACCATGACTTTTTTTTGACATACTATATTTTTTCTACTATGACTTTTTTCTCGACATACTATACTATGACTTTTTTTCAACATATACTATACTATGACTACTTTTTTCAACATACTGACTTTTTTTTTATGACTTATTTTTTTTAAACATACTATACTATGACTTTTTTCTACTTTTCTTGAATACTATATATGACGACATACTATACTATGACTTTTTTCTACTTTTTTCGACATACTATACTATGTCCTTTTTTCAACATACTATATTATGACTTATTTTTCAACATACTATACTATGACTGTTTTCTACTTTTTTTCGACATACTATACTATGACTTTTTTTTCAACATACTATACTATGACTTTTTCTACTTATTTTTGACTACTTTTTTTTTATACTTTTTTTTTTCAACATACTATACTACTTTTTTTCACATACTATAGTATTTTTTTCAACATACTATACTATGACTTTTTCAACATACTATACTATGACTTTTTTTTCGACATACTATACTATGACTTTTTTCTACTTTTTTCGACATACTATACTATGACTTACTTTTTTTCAACATACTATACTATGTCTTTTTCTTTTTTTGACATACTATACTATGACTTTTTTTTCAACATACTATACTATGACTTTTTCTACTTTTTTTGACATACTATACTATGACTTTTTTTTGACATACTATACTATGACTTTTTTTCAACTACTATGACTTTTTTTTTTTGACATACTATACTATGACTTTTTTTTCAACATACTATACTATGACTTTTTTTTTTTTTGACATACTATACTTTTTTCAACATACTATACTATGACTTTTTTTTTCAACATACTATACTATGACTTTTTTCACATACTATACTATGACTTTTTCTACTTTTTTCGACATACTATACTATGACTTTTTTTCAACATACTATACTATGTCTTTTTTTCAACATACTATATTATGACTTTTACATACATACTATACTATGACTTTTTTTTACTATACTATGACTTTTTTTGACATACTATACTATGACTTTTTTTTTTTTCGACATACTATACTTTTTTTGACATACTATACTATCTACTTTTTTTCATACATACTATACTATGACTTTTTTTTGACATACTATACTATGACTTTTTTTGACATACTATACTATGACTTTTTCTACTTTTTTTCAAAACATACTATACTATGACTTTTTTTGACATACTATACTATGACTTTTTCTACTTTTTTTCAACATACTATACTATGACTTTTTTTCAACATACTATACTATGACTTTTTCTACTTTTTTTCTATACATACTATATACTATGACTTTTTCTACTTTTTTCGACATACTATACTATGACTTTTTTTTTTTCAACATACTATACTATGACTTTTTTTCAACATACTATACTATGACTTTTTCTTTTTTTCAACATACTATACTATGACTTTTTCTACTTTTTTTGACATACTATACTATGACTTATTTTTCGACATACTATACTATGACTTTTTTCTACTTTTTTTCAACATACTATACTATGACGTTTTTTCAACATACTATACTATGACTTTTTTCTACTTTTTTTGACATACTATACTATGACTTTTTTTTTTTTGACATACTATACTATGACTTTTTACTTTTTTTCTCTTAGATAAAGATATAGCTCAACGGGTAGTGAACAGGTCTTCTGAACTGAAATTGGTTTGATCCCAGTTCAAATCCCACATGCATCAAAAATGTTTGGAAAAACTTTTTTCAACATACTATACTATGACTTTTTTTTTCTACTTTTTTTTTTTTCGACATACTATACTATGACTTTTTTTTTTTTTTTTTGACATACTATACTATGACTTTTTTTCGACATACTATACTATGACTTTTTCTACTTTTTTTGACATACTATACTATGACTTTTTCTACTTTTTTTGACATACTATACTATGACTTTTTTTACATTTATACTATGACTTTTTTCATACTTTTTTATACTATATGACATTTTTATGACTTTTTTTTTTTTGACATACTATAGTATGACTTTTTTTCGACATACTATACTATGACTTTTTTTTTCTACTTTTTTTGACATACTATATATACTATGACTTTTTTTTACTATACATACTTTTTTATTTTTATACTATGACTTTTTTACTTTTTTTCAACATACTATACTATGACTTTTTTTTTTCACATACTATAGTATGACTTTTTTCTACTTTTCTTGAAGTACTATACTGTGACTTATTTTTCGACATACTATACTATGACTTTTTTCTACTTTTTTCGACATACTATACTATGTCCTTTTTTCAACATACTATATTATGACTTATTTTTCAACATACTATACTATGACTGTTTTCTACTTTTTTTGACATACTATACTATGACTTTTTTTCAACATACTATACTATGACTTTTTCTACTTTTTTTGACATACTATACTATGACTTTTTTTTCAACATACTATACTATGACTTTTTCTACTTTTTTTCACATACTATACTATGACTTTTTCTACTTTTTTCGACATACTATACTATGACTTATTTTTCAACATACTATACTATGTCTTTTTTTCAACATACTATATTATGACGTTTTTTCAACATACTATACTATTTTTTTTTTCTACTTTTTTTCACATACTATACTATGACTTTTTTCTACTTTTTTCGACATACTATACTATGACTTTTTTTTTCTACATTTTTTCAACATACTATACTATGACTACTTTTTTTCAACATACTATACTATGACTTTTTTCTACTTTTTTTGACATACTATACTATGACTTTTTTTTGACATACTATACTATGACTTTTTTTCGACATACTATACTATGACTTTTTCTACTTTTTTTCAACATACTATACTATGACTTTTTTTCAACATACTATACTATGACTTTTTTCTACTTTTTTTGACATACTATACATACTATACTATTTTTTTCAACATACTATACTATGACTTTTTTTTTTTTTGACATACTATACTATGCCTTTTTTCTTTTTTTCGACATACTATACTATGACTTATTACTTTTTTAAACCTCTCTTAGATAAAGATATAGCTCAACGGGTAGTGAACAGGTCTTCTGAACTGAAATTGGTTTGATCCCAGTTCAAATCCCACATGCATCAAAAATGTTTGGAAAAACTTTCCCGTTTCAACATACTATACTATGACTTTTTCTACTTTTTTTTGACATACTATACTATGACTTTTTTTTTTTTCGACATACTATAGTATGACTTTTTTTTTTGACATACTATACTATGACTTTTTCTACTTTTTTTTGACATACTATACTATGACTTTTTTTCGACATACTATACTATGACTTTTTCTACTTTTTTTCACATACTATACTATGACTTTTTCTACTTTTTTTTTACTATACTATATGACTTTTTTTTTTTCACATACTATACTATGACTTTTTTTTTTTTTTCACATACTATACTATGACTTTTTTTCGACATACTATATTATGACTTATTTTTCAACATACTATACTATGACTGTTTTCTACTTTTTTTGACATACTATACTATGACTTTTTCTACTTTTTTTCAACATACTATACTATGACTTTTTTTTCTATACTATTTTTTGACATACTATACTATGACTTTTTTTCTACTTTTTTGACGACATACTATAGTATGACTTTTTTTTTTTACATACTATTTATGACTTTTTTCGACATACTATAGTATGACTTTTTTCTACTTTTTTCGACATACTATAGTATGACTTTTTTTCAACATACTATATTATGACGTTTTTTCAACATACTATACTATGACTTTTTTCTACTTTTTTTGACATACTATACTATGACTTATTACTTTTTTAAATCTGTCTTAGATAAAGATATAGCTCAACGGGTAGTTCTTCTGTTCAAAACTGCATCATAAATGTTTGGAAAAACTTTCCCGTTTCAACATACTACACTGACTGTTTTCTTGTTTTTTTGACATACTATATACTGTGCCTTTTTTTTCAACATACTATACTATGATGTTTTTTCGACATACTATACTATGACTTTTTCTACTTTTTTCCACATACTATACTATGACTTTTTTTCGACATACTATACTGTGACTTTTTTCTACTTTTTTTGACATACTATACTATGACTTATTACTTTTTTAAACCTCTCTTAGATAAAGATATAGCTCAACGGGTAGTGAACAGGTCTTCTGAACTGAAATTGGTTTGATCCCAGTTCAAATCCCACATGCATCAAAATGTTTGGAAAAACTTTCACATTTTATTCAAAATCTCAGAAAAAGACAATTTTTAGTATTTAGACATACTATACCATGACTTTTTTTTCGACATAGTATACTATTACTTTTTTCTAGTATTTTCGACATACTATACTATGACTTTTTTTGACATACTGTACTATGACTTTTTACTAAGGGTCAGGTTTGTCGTCAGAAAATGCAACGTGCTCCAGGGGGGCATTTATCCTGCTGATCAATGTCAACAAAGGGTAGGGACTGCATCATGATCATCGACACAGAGGGTCTGAAACAGCATCAGATGGTTCATGATGGTCCCAGTCAGGAACGTGATAAGGAAGTAGCAAGCCTTGCTGTGGGACTTTGCAGGGACAACTCCGGAGAGAAAGACATCTAAGAGATGCTGCTTCATGCGGTTTCATGAGGTTGAAGGATGTGGGCAAGAAGCCAATGTGTCATTTTGTGCATACCAACATTTCAGACATGCCTACTGTAGAGAGGAAGAAGAGAGGTAAAGAGTTGGTGGAACAGCTCAATGATATGATCTGGAAGGACCCTAGGATGAAGAGGGCCAACATCACTAAGATTTCAGATGTGATGGAGTTTGATCCAGACAATAGCAGCTGGTTCATTCCTCTGGTTTGTCACAGGACTCCTCCGATGGCTAATTTCACTGTTGACTACAGTGAGACTGCACATACATTGAAAAGAGACTAATAAGGCACCTTAAAAAGTGCCAGGAAAGAGGGGATCTGACACATTTTGTCAGCAATGTCAATATATCCTGGAATGATATAGGACATTGATGTGATCACAGAGAAGGGGAAGCTGAATATTTCCAGGGGAGCAAGTTTAATATTCGTCACCAAAATGCAATCAAGTTAAATTTTGGAGGAAAAATAATACAGAAAAGGTATTTGGTCAATGAAAATTGGTTTATTGTCACTCTTATTCACTTTTTGCAATGATTTTTTTTTAAATATCTAACCTGTCGAGCACTGTACAATTAAAACATTCAATATGTATATATGATTGCATAAAATAAAAGCGTACTTTGAGACAGTTGGTCGATTCATTTCTGTCCGAGTAGGAAAACAGGACATTATGTGTATAGATGTGTAGCAGACACCACAAATCCACTGGTTGGTGTTATCAAATATGTATCAAAAAGATATCTGACACTGAAAGATACAACATCTGCAAAAATTGCATTTGCCTACATTGTCTGAATATCGTGGTTAAAGTAATTGCTATGGATAAAGTTGTACAATAAAGGTGTAGATATAATCTCATTTCACTTTTTCTCTCTATACTACAATAATATCACACATGAAAAAAATGATCTTGGAAATCTCAGAGGGGCAACACAACACCTATATTTAAGGTTAAAGTTATTGCTAACCCTAACACACACACTTGTTGCTGGTCTGGGATTCTCAGTTCAAATATATTCAATTTTACATTCACCTTTAAATAGAAGCTTTGGTTAAATGATCTCCTTGCTGAGTCTTCACTCCATAATCTCTCATTACATATTAAATACATTCACAAAACAGTAACACATTAAAAGGATTCCCTTATTCTTGAGAAATTGTGGAAGTAACAGAAAACTGAAAACTAAAAACACCAATAAGTCTTTGTTTACCAAGAAGAATTACAAGAACATTAACAGTGTGCCGTCTGGTCCGTGTTATGTTTAGTGCAGTTGAGTGAGGTTTGGTGAAGTGTCAACGAGACATCATTCGCACAAACTCTGTGGAAAGAAAAAAAGTGTTACTATTGGTTAAGGAAAAGGATAGTGTCACCACTAAGTGTATTCTTTCTTCCACTTATTTACTTCTTTCTTTAACATGAACATCTACCTATTAGCTTGATTGAAATTCACACTATGCTACCTTTTCTTTTCCCCCTCAGTTTTCTTACCTAAAGTATCAATCACTCACCTTCAAAGTCTACCTGTCCGTCCCCATTGAGGTCAACGTCTCGCAGGATCTCGTCTATCTCGCGGTGGTTAAGCTGCTCCCCCATTAGCTTCTTCATGGCTTCCCTCAGCTCTGCAAGACTGATCTGACCATCGCCATCAGAGTCAAACTGGGTAACAAAATCGATGGGGTTGAGAAAGATTTTCTTGAAAGCATATGAAAAGAAATGCACCAGAAGTGAAAGTTGGGGAAAGGGGGTAATCAATTTAGGAGACCCGAGAGGAAAAACGGCAGTCTATTTAGCTGTAAGTTAATAAATGATACTGCATACCTCTTTGAAGGCATCCCTCAGCTCCTTGACTCCTATCATGTCTGCTGTCTCAGCGAGCATCTTGGGACCCATGAGTTCAACAAAGTCCTCAAAATCCACTCTGCCGCCACCTAAACAGGGAGAAATTAAGTATGCACAGAAAACACAGTTTACTGATCTTTTTTTAGTGTCTTTATTAAGAAAGTGAATGAATGACCAGACTGATCAGTTAGTAATGGCAGATCACTCACAGATCTGCTGGCTGAGTTCTATCAATTCCATCTCTGTGGGCATGTATCCCATAGTCCTCATGCACTCGCCCAGGTCCTTACAGCTGATGAAGCCATCCTTGTCTTTGTCAAACTCTCTGAAGGCCTCACGCAGCTCTGCAGGGAAGAAAAGTAAATAAGTGCAAGAAAGACAGAGATACTGAGGTTCTAAGGGTATAGTAAAAGTAAAAGCCCGGTAGGTGTAGAATTTTACATGATTGTCTCTTAAATTGATCTGATGGTTATGTTTTTGAGGACAATGTGACAATGACAAAGTTTGTCCACTACCCAATAGCCCAAATGTGTTCTTATGAATAGCTTATAACATGCTAAACTATTTATTACCTTCTCTATACAATTATAAATTAAAAAACCTTTATAACAGCTGCCTTATTAGAAAGTTGTACCCTGATATGTTTTATTTGCGTGTCTCCAAAGTTTTTAAGCATTTCAAGTAAAGTAAGATATTAATAATAAGATATAAGCACTGACAGGCCTCGCCCCAAGTTATCTCTCAGATCTCTTGTTGTTCTGTTTTTATTGTAAAGCACTTTGTAACAGTGTTTTAAAAGGTTCTAATTAAATAACATTTATTGTTGTCAATTTTTATTTATTTTTTATTGTACTGAGTTTCTACATAAACTAAATCAAAAATTCCATAGTCAATTCACGTATTAAATACCTGTGAATGCAGAATGTGAAAGTGTGAACCAGACCTGAAGAATATAAGGGACGGTAGAGTTGAAGTATTCTTAAATTGTCTAGAATTATCTTTCTCTTTGAATAATAATTCTATTCTTTGATCTTCCACAGTTCAAGAAAAAAAATCTGTTCTGGTTCACATGCTGACATTCAATTTGAGGGCGAAGTTAGGAAATTTGATTCTACAGTAAAACACAATTATTCAAAGTCAAACAGAAGGTTTGTAGTTTGAAAGGAATAATGTAGTTCAGGAAAAAGACGATGAACGATAACGATTGAGTGAGAGAAGGAGAAGGAGTGAGGATTTTGCATTAAGCTTTTAATATCTCCGTACCTTCCATTTCCTCTGGTCGTAGATCTCTGTCCTGTGTTGGTGCCGATAGAAGACAGGAGACACATACAGAGAAATGGACAGTCAGTCAGGTAAAAACATACACTTTCAATCTCTTGTGTCTTGTTCTGTTTCACATACAAACATTTACAATGGCAAAACATGCAAGAAACACATTTTAGTGCTTCAGCTTCCAGTGGTTGCTTCGCTAGTGTGAAGCATTTTTGTTCCATGTTCTATCGCCTGAGCAGATATCCTACTGCTGGATTATTTGGGTTTTGATCTGAGTGACCCAAATAACCTTTTTATTTGATCTGCTACCCAAGCTTGTGTCCAATCTCTGATGGAGAAGCTTTGGAGGTCTGCTGTTCATATGCTCCATGACAAGCATTCAAAATGCATCATAAAAAACTCCCTATCTTAACACAAAGAAAAAAGGCCTGCACATCTGTTTGCAAACAAACATGCAACAAAGCTGATGAGATTGCACTTGCAAAATGGGGTTAGCACCTAAAATGTTTTCAAAATGAGTTTAAACAGTAGCACTTTTAGCTACAGCACTACACACACAAAAAAGGAAGGTTTATTTTCAAATGGCTTCAGCATGTGGTAGCATGGACAAAAGGTAATGCCAGGATACGTTTGTTCACGACATGCTCAGCAGCAGGAATAATACAGGCCTGGATTAGAGGATGCAGGGGAGAGAACAGTGGCAGGGAGATTACAGCTGTAAATTGTATTACAAATCACAAAGGCTTAATGGATTTTCATTTCCCTATCTGCAGCTGATTTTTTTCATCTGCATCTGCACTGCTATTTGGGTGGGACTTGATTAACGGACACTAACACACCTGCACAGGCTGAACATATGGCAAACACATTACATCCAAATTTTTCTTTTTTGTTAAAATGAGTGACGGTCAGGTTCATTTCCAAAATACTAACAACACTGAGTGCTTGACAAAAAAGGCCTCAAATGTTAAAGTTTGTGAAGGAAAAATATCGTGGCACCACAATTTGCTTTAGGAAGGATTCCTGTAATTCTATCATGTAGCAAAAACTAGATTCCACCAACACCAAAGGAAAGAAAGGGGCGTTTATGCAAACTAGAAGCTATGTGTACTGTGTTCCAGAAGGTGTTCAGTTTACCATTTTAGAGAACAAAGAGGAAGATGGGGGATTAATAACCAGTTAATGCTATCAGCCTCACACTATCCATCTCATAGACTTATCCGTGTACTCTGTCGAGGAATCCCTTCTCTTTCCTTGATCAAAGACTGTAAGTATTAACTGAACGTTGTTCTACAAGTTCAGGACTGTGGTAGCACAGAAAGGATGGATTGATGCAAGTAACTTCTAACATTGTTCTTTGTCAACAACAAAAAATTAAGGCTTAATCATTATTTCTGCAATCCAGTCGCTTTGGCTGTGGGACCTGATGTCATTGTCTAGCCAGGTCCGCGTACCCTTCTTTACTAAGTCTGTCTTCAGCAGACATCATATAGGGTACGAATAGCAAGTTTCGTTCCACACTCAAGTCCAGTTGGTGGCGTATGCACCTCTAGCTGGTTTTCCAAGAAGAAGATAACAAGAAAGCAGATAGCATGTGCGGATGCTTGTGTTGAAGAAAAGTTGTATCTGCCGTTACCCAGATTTCTATAATTAATCTTCAAAGGAATACAAAGACAGCCAAATGGCACTGAACTCCTGGCAAACAAAGTTCTGGTGTATTACCGCTTTTAACTGGATGGAGTGTGGATCGGGAAATGCGTAAATATTGAACACCAGACCGGTAGAAGTCCGCAGCTGTCCGCTTATATGGAACACCAAAAGTATGTCCAGAGCTTAAAGCCATGCTAGTGGCTTTGTAAAGCTGTAAAATATACACATCTTTGAAATAAAAATAAACCAAAACTATTAAAAGAAGTTAAAAGAAGCTGAAACACTCGATAGAGCTAACATAGAGCTGAGGAAAGATTCCCTGTGGGTGTGCCAATGAGGAACGCCTTTCACATATATATACTCATTGGGTCCGTTCATCTCTACAGGAAAGCATTGACTCTCCGTGGCCGTAAATAGTGTCAGTGGCATTAAGACGGTTTCAAATTTTCCATTGAATTAGCAAAACATCTATCCCTTCACCAAAAGCCACACAGAGGTCGACTACAAAGTACAGTGGAGGAATTGTGTTATAAATTACATCAAATTAATTATGAATTAATTATATTTCGCTCTTGTGATGAGTCACTATTGTAACATGTTTTTCTAGGCTCAGGTCTTCCAATACCTCAGGTCGGGTGCCTAAAGCTCGGTAAAGCACATGTGATAAGGGACTTCCATCCTAATGGCTCTCTTCAATTAGAGCTGCTCGCTGGAAATTACTTTGTTATTGATCCCTGCCATATACCCCGTCTCTACATAAGACATTTATCTGATATAAAAGGCACACATGATATCTCCAGCTCTGTTAGAAAGTGGATTTATGATCTAAATCGCAATGTAGACCAATCGGACGCTAGAGACTCCTTTAGGGTGTACAGTACAGTTTGTGTAAGAGGTACCTTCCAATAATTCTTGTATTTCTTTCTTTGTTCCAAGATAATTCATCATCTGACAAACATATTGTAAAATAATTTGGGATTGAAAAAGTTCAAACAGTTAAAACGCTTAACCTTCCCAAGGTTATAATACAAGATTATTTTATATTGGTTTTTTTCCCCCAAGATAAATCATATTACGCAACAAAGGTCATCTAGCACAATTACATAAACTCTTATGAAATGTGGTGATGGTGGTATAAAGGATTGATGGGGGTTGACACTCACAGGGTGAAATGATCATTGGTGGAGACGGGATGGAAAGGCTGTGATGATGTCACACTGGACTGATGGCTGGCCACGGCTTCACCTTCCCTTGTACAGGCACTATGAAAATGGATGGATAATGAGATTTACGAGTCAATTTGGCTTTCATAATTCTTTACTGTGTGTGTGTGTGTGTGTGTGTGTGTGTGTGTATGAATTTCATACATACAATCTGGCTTTGTGCGAATCCCTGTCTGAGGAAGATACAAGCAGGACCAACTAAGTTGTGCAGCATGTTGCAGTTCTTAACCAAAGCGCACAGGGGCTCTTCAAAGTCCTCATCCTCGTCCTCCGTGTCCACCTCACCTGCACCACCCAGGCCCCCCAGCATAGCGGCAGCCAATGGGGCACCGCTTCGTTCTATTGGCAACTCCCCCTTAGAGGAGAGGAACGAACTTAATTAGGATCCAGATAAAACGTATATTCAAGTGCAATGAATCTGGCTAATTCACAACTACATGTTTATACTGTTATGGCAGTCATAAGACAAACAAAAGGTAATTCAATATATTCAAATATAGATTTATTAGAAACAAAATCCATTTGCTCAAATGCAGTTTGGGCATTGTCAGATGTATCAGAATCATTATCTTACATATCTATCAGTTCAAACTATTTGATAAATTGATTTCTCTCAGCTCAAAGGAATTATGTGAATCCTTACCTTCTTCCTCTTACTGTTCTTTTTAGAAGCCTTGTTTATGTTTCCCATCTCCCTGCCTTCTTCTAGCCGTCTTCCCCTCCTCCTGTCCCCAAACTTCTCCCCTGTATCTCTTCCTCTTTGTCTCCCTCTCTTGTCAAATGTCACATAAAAGTCCAAAATCCATACTCAATCCAGTGCATTCCATGGGGCACTTCTTTCGCCCCCAGTGAGGTGAAGGCAAATGTTTCCACTTGCACCACTACTCCTGAAAGCGAAGGAGGATCCCTGTCAGTGCACGTGCTACAATCCAAGATCCTATTGGTCAAGTGAGGGGGAAGGTAGGCATATGATTTTGCATTAAATCCTAAACTCCTCTAGGTTGTTGGCGGCTGTCATGATGAGCTTTGAGACATGTAGTGTGATGTTATGGAATAGCAGCAGGGTGCTGGCGATTGATGGGGTGGGGTGGGAGAGTTGGGTCATATCTGGGCTGAAACAACCTCCTGCTGCCAGTTTCTGGCTCTGATTGCATGACTCGACCAAATTCTCCCTCCCTTTCTATCTCTCTCTGCCTCCCTCTCACACAAACACACACTTTTCCCCACCCATTTATCCATCAGGCCCTCTTGCCACGGGTGATCTCTTGAATTTGGCCCAACTCAAATTTAATCCATCCCACCCACCTTCCTCTCTCTGTCTCCCAAACATGGTGCTTATGGTCTCAAAATGACTAGTCTGGTAGAGAGAGAGAGAGAGCGAGGGAGAGATATAAAGGAGGAGGGCATGGGAGAATTATGGATGGAGAGTTGGCTGCCTGTTTAATCTCTGGCATTTCAGATTATAGGGAAATAGTTATGTTGACAGGCGATTGGAGTACAGGCTTGAAGAGGGAGCAATAGAATATTTATATTACTTTAAAGTACAAAAGAGATCAATATAATCCCAAGTCAGTTCAGCAACATGGAAAGAAACACAACAATGGAGCAAACACACCTGCATTTTGAGATTGGCCTCAAATTTAAGAAAGAGGCAATTAGTTAGAACAACCCATGGCCTCTCCGCCCCACTTCCTGCCACTAGGAGACTACTTTGCTTTTCAGTTAGCGACTGTAGCAAGTCCAAATGGCAGCAACACCAAGCCTCTTCACAGGTAAGACGCAGAGTTGCCGATGGCCACCAGCCTGCTTTGACCCCCGGTGCTGTTTTTTTTCCACTTATCTATTTTTTTATTCTTATCAACCCCACTCTATCATCATTTTATATATATATTTCAGAGAATTCTTTTATATATATATATAAAGACTTCTCTGAAAGCTGATTCATAGTTATTTCACAGCATTGGCAAGAACCGAGATAGACTGAAAGATATGGACAGGATGCAAGTTTCTTTTTAGTTGAAATGCACGCTGAGTTTATAGCTGGGTTTCACACTAATGTAAGGACATTGCTAGTTTTGTAGATACACACACACACACACACACACACACACACACACACACACACACACACACACACACACACACACACACACACACACACACACACACACACACACACAGACATACACACACACACACACACACTTTTTTTTAAAGATCACTTTTTATTCAATCATTTATCTGTTATAACAGTTATATATCCTGTAAATTCCATCTTCCTATGCTCTGATCAGGTGTGTAATTATCGTAGAGAATACCAAATTCCTTTCATTTAATTCAATAAATTCAGTTTTTAGTTTAAAACAATTACATTTAGTCTTTAAACTTATTAGAATTAGCCATAAATATGGGAATGTGTAAATGTAGAATTCAAACTCCTCTTCTTGTTTTGTTAAGGTTCCAGGATTATCTGTCTCTCTTTCCCAGCTTTGTTCATTAGGGTCTTTTGTCATCTGCTGTAAACTTTAGCAAACACCATCACTTTGTTACTGGAAATAATTGAGAATGTAAAAAAATATCTAGATATCATTTTTTATTCTTCTACCTTGAAAGTTTATCGGGAACTATTTTACTTTTTTACTTACGACATTTATCTGAGAGCTGTAGCTGTAGTTACTGGTTGCTCTGCAGATTGGATTTTATATGTGTAGAAATCTTATGTTACTATTGCATATTTCAAATTAAATTAATAGCATGGCTGTTTGTATGTAGAAAAGTTAGAAAATTCTGGTGACCATTGGTGCAGTGTATATTGCTTCACACATTCACTGTCAATGTTTATAAAAAACAACATGTTCTGGTAAAAATCCCATTTCAAATACTTCTACTTTTCAGGAATCCTAAAAACATCTTGACCACCCAATACATTTAAGGTCAAATATAAAATTGAATTGTACAATACTTTTTTGTTATTTATTCATATATTTCCTACTTTTCTTTTTATTTCATTATTCCTTCCCCTTCCTCTTTAAATCCTGAAATGATCAGATAGCATCAAATCGCCAAACTGGAGAAGCAAACCTAAACTCTCCACTAAATACTTGTTATCTTATACTTCAGTACAGTTTTAAAGCAAGGCATCTTCATTATTACTGCCCAGCTGCATTGCAATCACTTCACCAGGCTTTGATACACGTGAGCTCATGAACTGTAACGTCTTACTTCCCTCTAATACACATTTGTATGCTGGTCATGTGGTGCTGTATGTGTGCCAGAGATTAGCAGCAGTATGTGTAAGGCCAATGCTGAGCGCCTGCAGTCCTAATCCTCTGTGGTCAATTTAGGAGAACTAACGCATTTTTGGTGTCTCTCTATTTATCCATATCGTTCTATGTGACCTTTCATCTGTTTCCTGGGAGTCACCTCTTTATATTACCATACATATTACTACCTCTACATGTCTTTAAATACTTCAGCCTCCTTTTCGGTGTCTCGTCAGTTGTTCTTCATCTGGCTTCAATATTAACTTGGCAGGTGCAAATTATAAACTAGACTTTTGATATGACAGGCCTCTACACATTTTTATTTTTTATTGATCAGGTGCTTATGCTGGATAGAGACATCAATCCATGAGTGGCTTTGCGATCCTTTACACTGTCAATGTATCACCAGCAGAGTGCAGTAAAGCTCAGCTTGCTGTTACAGAAAATATGCACTTGTTCTCAGCTGTAAAACTTATGCACCACCACTAGATGTCAGCCTCCAGCCTTGTTATTGAAAAAAGCTACCCATTTTAGTTACAGGAATATTTGTGCAATTATTTTTGGGTGATAGTCAGATGAGAGTTACAGCAGGCTGGAGTAGTAAGTATTTAGATGTTGAATAGGAGAACTTTATTTCATGGCACAATCACTGAATCTCAGGTTCAAAGAGGTGATTCTCCAGCTGAGCCTGCAGTGTGGCCTTTCTATGGACAAATAAAATACACTGAAAATCTATTATAGAGAGAGGACAGAGATTGATGAGATGAGTTGCAACAAAGGATTTGGATCCACAGTGTCTCGGTTATATAATAGTATGTGCCTTAGCCCACTGATCCAGCTGGACAACCACCAGATTAGCAAATGGAAGCCTTAGTCCTGAAACGTGTTTTTTATTCCTGCATTGTTTCCCATCATTAATTTCACAGGCAAGCACGGAATGCTTCAGATTCATTTAATTGGAGTCTTCTTTTACAAATACAAAGGGACAAATAAAAAGTAGGCACATGCACTTAAGGCAGATGGAAACAGAAAGAAAAAGAAAAATTGTTTTTGTCTTGCTCAGTGGAAAAAATACAGAAGCAACGACAGCCCGCCTTAATCAACAGCACCGTGTGAACACATAGCTTTTCAGCCATGAAACACAAAACAGAGCAGCTGGGTGAGAATCTGTGCTCTATCCCTCGACAACAGTAAACACACCAGATGCCTGAAAGACAAGGGTAGAAGATAGGCCAACAGAAAATCCAGTAAACAGCATGATGGACACACTCCAAAGTCAGGATTTTGCATGCCATGCTATGCTAACAGCTTTGGTGAAGGGTCAGGTCAAACATTTTGGCTGAGATGGGGAGCGTCCAAGTGTATTTGCATGCTTATGAATGCATGTTGACACACAAACATATATTTATTGCAAATGCTCAGATAAGTTCAAATGAGGCATACATGGTGGCCTATAAAAGAAAATATGCAGATACTCTCTTCAGCGAACAAACATTGAAAGGAATGAGGGCAGCTGTGCAGAGATCATCAGATGTTGGCTATAAACGAGTTCTAGCCTGCATAGATAGTATCAGTGTCATCACGTACAACTTGCATCTACCACAAAGTATTTACCGTAATCCTGGTGCTTTAAAGACGGGTAATATTACTACATGTGTGCAGCACACTGAGCCTGTTTGACGTCAGACATATAAAGTGCTCATTCAGTCTTTATCGGTATACTCCGCACCGTCCATACACAGCGAACAATGGCTTCTGACCTTGAACGTGTGCTGATCCCTCTGTCAAATGAATGTACATAACATACTACTAAGACATCAGTGAGGTGAGTTGCAGGGAGTGGAATCAAGCGGAGGTGAATTGAGCTGAGCCGTGCTGAGTTACAGAACAGATGCACCAGGCTTTCAACTAACTCCATTGTCAACCCATCCACATAATTATTAGATTTTCAGAGCAACCAACGTAGTATAAAGAGCCAGAAAGTCCTCTAAGCGAGGAGGTTGAGGTGGATGGGTCGAACAAACACAGACATTCACCCAGGTGGCCGCTGCTCATGTCCCATGTGAAACCAAGTCAACATTAAATTAATTTACTTTACTATTGTTATGTGACCTATGTAGGTGGCGTTAGGGAAGTACGTAAGTTATGTTAATACAAGTCGATTTAACAACTAGCTGGTAAACATAAATGAGTGTATAGCAAGCTAACAAGACCAATTTTTTTCTGAGGAATAAGTGAGTTCAAAGTAGAGCGGAAATAAGAGTTAATATTTATCAGGTCACCAGATATCGACTCGAAATTAATGCCGCAGTTGCTCTGTTTATGCTGGATGTTTAAACAAGCAATTGTTTGCTAATATGTCAATGTTGTGTTTCCAGCTTGTTCTGCTTTCCCCAAGTGGACAAACTAACATCTATGAGTACAGCTTTAGTCCAACTGCTTAGAAGGAGGAACATGGCAAAATGCATTACTTTGCATGCACAATTTTTAGAAATCTACAATACAGAACTTCAGCGATTCAGCAAATAGTCTTTCAGTATTGGATCCAGAAACATTTTGAGAGTGAGACCAGGAGGAGAGACAGAAACAAATAAAGATGAAACCCATATTTCAAAGGTTAAATAATATATATTTTTACTTCATGAACCCTTATTAGACCTGAATTTAGTTCAAAACATCAGACAGAGTAGTTCATTTATTAAACAAGAGATTGTACAGTGAGCAAAGATTTTAAATTTAACCTTACATAATCTTAGACTGCAACAATTTATGGCGGTCTGGATTGTCCTGCATTCTCTGCTGTCATTATCGCCCACTTACACATTCCCAAAAGGAGGATAATGCATCTTGCACCTGTCCGGATTTTGTTTATGCATTTAAATGCGACCTAAAAGTTCCCAGAGGTCCTGTGGATTAGAGATTTTCTGCAAAAATAGGATGAAGGGATAGAAAGTCACAGAAACGTTGGAACTGAGTGTTCTTTACTTTTTCAATGTGTCTACTAAAGTTGTCATGTTTTTGGTTCTCATTGCAATGTATTCATTGTCTACATATACAGACATTTGAAGACAAATAATATTGAAAATCTACTCAATGAATATGTATGTACCTAGTGATAATTTGTAATGAAAACTGCTAAATTCAAAGGTTGAAAGAGAGATGTTGAATTCCGCCAACAGAATATTGTCGTATCTTTCATGCGACAGTGCTGTTGAAGTGATGGATGCTCCGCGGACACTGTTCTTGCTGGTATAATGAGGTTTATTACAAACAAGCAACACATGTCATGACGGACGTCTAGAGCGCCCGGAGGTCTCGAGTCGAATCTGTGAGTTCCCTCCTTTTCGGGCTCTTAAACCTCCTTATATAGGGTGCATGTCATTCACATTTGGGATGAAGTCCAGACCATGCATGGGGCTCCGTTAGTCTAAACATCTACCCTTCCGCCCCTGGTATCCGGCACATCTTCTTCCCATATAAGGACAAAGACCTTGGGGCCTTCGCTGTATTGTGCAAGACCTAAAAATATACCACAATATGTGACAAACTCTTCCATGTGATTTTGGATGAGAAAAGAAAAACAACAAACTTTGTTGTTTCCGTGGACAAAAGTGAATTTAGTCCAACTATATCAATTCAGTGGAGATATAACAGAGTGTCAAGTATTACTTTACCATAGAAATGTGCCTGACAGGCAAATTGTCAAAGGCTTATTTGCAAAATACTAGATTTTGTAAAAAGGATTTTAACTATTTTACATGTGCTAGGAGAAGATGATTTAGAACAAAACAGTTTGTTATTCAGTGCCTTTCTTATTTAAGTTTGAACACATATTCTAGGTCTCCTTGATGTTTTTAGTTGTGAGGTACAATTCATGGCATGTATTCAGAACTCAGATCTTTTGCTCAGGTAAAATATCAAGTCAAGCATAAAAAAAAGAAACTTAAGTTAAGATGCAGTAAACCTAGGTTCTCCGTGCTAAAACACTGTGATGGTGCTTTAACAGGGAGCTCCAGCAAAAAAAACAAGGTTGCCCAATCAGAAAATGATTATATGCGTTATTCTAGAGGGCATGTATTAACATATTTTAGTGTTTTATTGGGAAAATGTGTTGCTTTGTACAGTGACTCTTTATAAGCTTATCAAGCAGGTTGACAGCTTTATGTCTCATGGGTTTACTGTAGGTAGTGTTGGTGGTTTTAGTCATATCACTTTCAATTATCTATAAAACCCATCTATTAACAACTTCGGCCAGCTAAGCCTTCAAAACCCTGTTACTAACCATGTAACAATGTAAACCCTGTTACTAACCATGTAACAATGTAAACCCTGTTACTAACCATGTAACAATGTAAACCCTGTTACTAACCATGTAACAATGTAAACCCTGTTACTAACCATGTAACAATGTAAACCCTGTTACTAACCATGTAACAATGTAAACCCTGTTACTAACCATGTAACAATGTAAACCCTGTTACTAACCATGTAACAATGTAAACCCTGTTACTATCTTGCTGCTAGCTGAAAAAAAAAGTGCTGGTTATGTTTGACTTTTATTATTAATTAAAATCTTGCATTGATCAGTGGTGCTCAGTTTCTCCGTTGCTTCTCACACAAACAAAATCTGCAAAAAACACAAATTTTGACTTTTAATTGTACGCTCCCAAAATATATTACAGAGAAATTTCGCCTTAACTGGGACCAGAACTCGTTGAAATAATTAGGAATACTCATACCGAAAATAATACAATATACCGATAAATTACGCCCCCGTTAAAGTTAAATTGAAATTAAAGATGACATACACAGATGGCACTCCATTTCTTTCCTCAGCCTAATTCATAGAATTGACTCCACAAAAATGAACATTCTCCCATGATATTTCTCACTATTTCAAGCACTTCCTGTAGAAATTCCCTCAAAACAATTTTCTCAATTGAATAAAATAATTAAGATTTTATTGGCAGGGGGGGGACAAGGTTGAAAAACCTGGCAGAAAATTTAACTTTTTGTGCTGGGTGGAAAGACATGACTATCCATCATGACTGATCCCTCAATTCATGCAGTATTTTCCCACAAAACTTGGGGAAAACTTATATACAATTTGCTAAATCCATGGATCAAATTCCAATAAAAAATCTGGAACATGATAAAAGGGTCATTTAAATTAAACCATAAACTACACATAATTCCATGGTATGCTTATGATCCTATGTTCAAGCTAAATGAAATTGATCATAGATTTAAATCCTGGGTCTAAAAAGGAAGAGCAACATTCTATTTTTCACAGAAAAGGGACAATTAAAGGTCTTTGACAATCTGAGGAAAAATATCGTCTTGAAAAATCAGTTTTTTTGTGATACCCCCAGATACGCATAATTTTGAACATAACATTAGAAATAAAACAGACCCTGAAGATCCAATATTAAACAATATGCCTACCAAAATGAGTCAAATAAGGGTGTTATCTCTAGATTCTATAAAGGCCTAATGAAAAAAATATCTTACACTGCAGAATATGTTAAAGAAAAATGGAAAAGAGAGGGTAACCTCTCAATATAAACTGAGGACTGGTTGGATGTTTACCAACCCTCGCGTGTGGAGGGAATATGGGTGGAAATGTGGTTTTTGTTTCTTTATTGCAACAAAGCAGAAAGCACATTTTGATGGAAGGGATGCCACATATTCGAGACGGTGTGGGATTTGGGAAGAAAATAACTGGAATATTTTTTGGTACTGTCAGGTGATAAAACCTTTCTGGGCAGAGTTGCACAGAGCATTAAAATGCATACTTAACACTGACCTGCCCCTGCAAATTTCGACATTATTTTGGGGAAAAAATTTAATTCCAAGCAAGGTGTCCAGATGAATACATGCTTGGCATTTTAATAACCACTTGTAGAAAAGCACTCACAAGGCGCTGGCTGCTTCCTTAACCCCCCACAAAACAGGAGCAGATAGATATAGTAAATTACATTTATGTTATGGAAATGATCACTTTCTCCCCTCGTCTTCACAAAAGTGTGTTAATTCAATTCTGGAACAAGTCGGTGAAATATGTAAAACCCTTATGGACCGATTTTGTGGCGATATTGAATATTTGACCCTGTAACGTTGCTCTGGCTTAGCAAGCCTCACCGACCTCTATTCCATTCTCTCTTTTAAGTCCCCCCCTGACATATTTTTCATTGTTTAAGTGTACACACTCTACTTCCCCCGAAATGTACAAAGTTACCCAATTTGAAAAATTGTGGATGGCAGAAGAAAGAATATTGCCCCTGGGCTGATGTTTGTTTTGTAATCTAAACTACTGTCAAACAATAAATAATTTAAAACCGTTTCATTGGTGAAAAACAGTGAAGCATCAGTGACGGATGACCCCCTAAATGCAAACACCAATGAAATACAACATGGGCACAGGATACATTATTTCCTAGCCTTATTCATTTTCACTATATATAGACTTCACTAATGCCTCATTAAATACATTCACCAGAATATACTAGATAATGTGGTAAAGAATGCTAAAAGGATGCTTCTCTTCAACTCCCAAATTTGGGCAAAAGTTGAGGAGACTTTGAAATGGGAGAGACAATGTTGATCTGTTCTAACATATTGACACATCTTCAGCCTATGCAGGTACCATTATGAACAAATGCCAAGCAGCATGCATCAGTTCTGCTGTTCAAAGAATGATTCAAACTTTATGTAGACATCTATTGGCCAGGGGTGCATGACTGAAATGACAAAACAAGGTGAGTACACAAGCAGACACAGAGGAGAAAGAGGAAGCCTCATCACAGACAGAAGGTATAAAGGAGTGAAGGAGAGAAGATGGCGCTGGCTACATCATGGCAAATATCAATTAAGAATCTAAGTCAACAGTAGCAGTATGTTCATTTTATACATACATAAACTGCCATTTGCTTGCACTATGAAGTGACTTTAATCTTACTCACTTTCAAAATGTTCAACTATCTTGCATAGGGATATTCAATTTGCCTTGTCAGTAGTAACTAATACCTGAGCTCACTCATAAGCCATGTTTAGCATTTGAAAATTAAGCAGAGTCATTAAACTGCTTTAAACCATGGATAAGCATGCCGGTCACTGTGAGTCTTAACTTTATAACTGATTAAAACTCTTATTGACTCTGACTGAGCCATTCATTTACAGCGTGATGTGCTATTCCTGTCAAACATATTCATGATTGTCAGCAGAAATAAGTCTGGTGCCTCAATTGTAATCTGAGTGATGTTGTTTAAGTGATGTGCGTCTAACCGACTCTTGTCCTCGCACTCTTTTAAGCTGCAATCTCCCTTTACATCGTCATCAATCTCTTCTCTCTTTCATTATGACATCCATCCTTCCCTTCCTTCAGTTTCTCATCATTTGTGCCATCTGTTGCGGAGTGTATGGATGACTTATCTGAGCAAGGACAACTAGGGTATTGACATAAAAGCAGAGGAAAAGGAAAACCACAGAAGCAGAAGGAGACCTCTCTATCCCCATAGTGGAATTGATGAATTTCTTGTGAATGTAAAGAAATGCTGACCCGTTCACGAAGCCTTGTGCCCTGTTGTGCTTTCTGCTTGGGGAACCCGATTGGTCCGAAGGCCCATTATGTAATTAACGTATGGTCTGGTATGACTCCCAATGAAATAATTTGAATTTGTCGTATCAAAAAAAATAAAATTTGATACAGTTATAAAAGTTCTGTGTATGTGTATATGGTTAATTAGCTAAATCTGGAGCACTCATAAAACTATGGGTAATCTATCTCCAAATGTTCCACCCTGTTAGGTTTATAGACCAATTAAAAACCAGTGCAGCCATAAGGGTTATTATTTGAGTACCTGAGATTGGCCTATATTTTCCTGACAGTTAAACATGTTTCTATTACTAAATAATGCAAAAAGGAAAAAAGGAAGAGAGAAGTAGACCGTTTTCTGTTCTCACAGGCTGCATCACTGATGGTTTTTGAAACGTATTTTTACATTGTAGCTTTAATTAATGTCCATCTTGCATGCAAGGGTCACTCGCCCCAAATCTCACAGTGATTCCCTCATCAATCATCATGAATTTCATTATTTAAAGGAAGTTAGTGGAGATAATTCTGCTGCCTGTTGTTGTGCAACAGTTCACAAACATTAAATGCAATTATGTATATGTATGAATATTGAAAATATTGAGAGAGTTGGGGTTGAGTGCTAGTAGGGCCAACCTATTGAAACTGCCATCATGATTTTTTATGTGAAAGCAACTTGACCAACATGTAAACTTGCCATCCTATTTACATAAATAGCTACATGCTCAAATGGGCAAATAAATCGAACAGTGCAAAACTGGTAGCGGGACTATGTGTTGAGTCACATGCCTGCTTTGCATGCGTGTGTGCCAGGCGGCAACTTCGGGGTCTGAAAAGTGAGGCCAATGCGGATGTGCCTTAAATTTATATTCTTTCTAATGGCCAGCAAAGGGCAACTCCTCTTGTTACTAAAATAAGTTTATTGAATAAAAGAATAAGAAATAATTCTACTTCCCATTTTTACCTGAGTTGTAAACATGATTTTATGATCTCAATGGCTAGTTGATATTCATTTAGTAAATAATGTCCCCATTTAGAATAAAATAGACAATAAAACAGGGTATGATTTAGTGCATGGCGTACCTTGTGCTTGACAGGTAGCCAAGTATTAATTTATTAATGTGCAGTTTGTCCAGCCGAGTTTTCTGGATGCCTACTTTTTAGGCAGTATTGAACAGGACATTTTTATATATTGTGTACGTGTGTCAGTCAGACACAAGTTAACAACGCCACATGAGACACCTAGGGTACCTGTAATGTCCAAATCAGTGTCCTACCTGTCCGAAGACTGAATCGACGATGGGTCGCAGCTTTCTCCTGTCTCCCTCTTGCAGCCAGCTGTCATTGGGGTCTCCCACGGGGGAAGATAGACTCAAGGTCTTGGCCTTAGGCTTTGGAGGCCTCTTCATGCTAGCTGAACTCCATCGCCTTAATGATTCGATCTTCTTCTTTATGGAACCCTTGAAAAAACGGAGGATGAACAAAGAGGTTAGAATGGGAAAGTTGTCTTACAAGAAAAGCCAGAGAAAGAGAAGAGAGTGAGGGATCATGCAGCAGATATTATGAATTAACTAACAAAAATATATTTCACTCATTTCACACGTCGAGATTGAATTCCTGGAAAGGATGGTATCAGAAAAATTCGAGGTAAAGAAGCTGCCAGCGAAATCCCACTCCTACTGTAGGGGAAATTGCATCAACACACATAGCATACAACATTTAACATATATGTACCAGCACAGAAAAACATGTCATTGATGAGAATTATCAGTTCTTACACACAAAGTATTGCTCTTAAATGATATTGCTTTTAAATGAAAAAAATGTTAACAATAATTCCATTTGTACAAACAAATAAAGTAAATATGGTGTCCATGCCAGCCAGGCCTCAGAAACAAACACTGGGACGCCACAGTATATCATGTTGAGTTTGTAAGAGCACAAGTGGCAGTCTTAAGGACACAACAAATGCATATTTGGCATGTACATCCACTGACCTTCTTAATTAACTTCCCCTCTGACACCTCCACGGATGATATGCTTTTCGCATCAGTCATCTTTGCAGCTCAGCTTGCACACACAGAGACGTCCTCTTTCTCTCGGTCTCTCCTCCTGTCACTCTCTTGTTCACTCCTCCTCTTTATCTGTCACTAGAGCATCTGACATTGGTTGATAATCTGAGGCTCCTCCTTTCATCCCTGCCCCTGTATCGGCATTTATCGCTCACTTTTTCATCTGTCAGCTTCTATTCACCTCTTCAATTGGTTTCTCTCCCTGAAAATATTGCTACCTAACATATATGATTGTCAATGCAGTGTGTCAGTTACACACATCTTGTCTTTTTTTAGCCTGACACTATTTTCTGTCCATCTCAAATAATTACGTATTTATTTTCCTCTCAAATCTTGTCTGTTCCGACGCTGATGTAGGCTTGTCCTCAATCCTCTGCACTTCATAGCGCTTCCCATTGTATATTACATTTACCATATGGGCTTGTGCAGTGCATGTACAAGCACACACAAAACACTTCCGTATTGTACAACATGATGGCCAAGAGGCCATGATACCAAAAAACGCCATTCTGAGAACTTTTTGCTGGATTTGGGGCTGTATGAAAATACATCTGTTTGTAAAATGACAGGGCAGGAACAGGTTTTGAACTTAAAACTATAAAAGGGTAGGTGATACACTTTAACACTTTTTTGTGATATTTGTTGACATTCTCTTTGCATTAAAACAGCAATCAATAAATCAAATGCTCGGACAAAAAAAACAAGGAAAGAAAAAACAGGTATCTCTCTGTCTGTTGCAGGATTTTATGAATCCTTCCATTCATTCACTGGAATTGTCCCCAATACAAACATTGGAAAGGCTACCTGCCTGGTGCCTACCAGCTCACACTGTCCGAACACAGGAACGATTCAGAAAGGAGACACCCCACTGAAAGCCAGTTTCTTGTTTCTGCGTCATGTGGGTTCTCCACTGCCACGCCCCTTTAGAAGAATAGCGGCAGATACTCGGTACATCCCAAGTCTCTTTTTTGTCATTTCCTCGCTCCTCGGTCCTCAATTGAACCGGAAGTTGTTCTGCACCACCATATTGAAGGCCGTCCCAAAGCTCTTATTTTGGCTCTGAGGAGCGAGAAGCGAGGAAGGAAGTGTTGTGAGGGCCAACATGCCCCCTCCCCCTGGACGCTGCAGCCGATCGTACTGATCTGATATAGCTCATCATCACTGGAGTTTCATACCAGAGTGAGGACATATCACAGATTGAACAGACTGGAAAATCAGAGAGAGAGAGTTGGAGAGTCTGTCTTTTACATCATATATCGTCATTTCCATTCAGTCACATGCGCCTAATAATTCGTGATTGTCAGGTTTGATGAGTTATGTAATTCCAATTTATCCCAAAACATTGAGCCTAATAAATTAATTCCAGTGTTTAGGAAAAAACATAATCATATTCTGGATTATTCAATAATGACTTCACAATCCAAATTTCAAAACATACAGATGTTAATAATTAATAAACAAGACAAATGCATTTCACCGGTAGAAATCGGTCCTGCGCTTATGAGCAGGACACAGAACATCATATAAATACACAGAACACAGTATAAATACTAAGAACACAGTATCAATACACAGAACACATTATGAATACTCAGTGCAGTTTGATAAACAGGTAACAGGCTGCAGAGAGAAATACATTTCTACTCTGGCAGTGATGTTTACTTTGTTTCATTATTAATATTAGAACAGTGATCAAGTGTGCAGACACAAAATCTAAAGTCTCTCCAGCTGTTAAAGCCAACTGACAGCTGATCCAGCTGTGATCAGCGGCCGCCGTCATCAGAAACAGACGTCGCTTCACATGACACTTCACATGACACTTCACGCTTCACATGGCGCTTCAGAGGAAAGGACGTCTCATTTCCCTTAAAACACATTTCCTCATTTCCTGCCTCCTCGCATGGTTTCCTTGCGTCTCTCCACGCATCCCTGGTGGGAGGGACTAAGACGCAAGGAAAAGACGCAAGTGAGGGAAACGAGGAGGCAATTTATGAGACTTGGGATGTACACCCTGAGTCTATTAACTCCAATGGGAGTTGTGAACGTGACTTCAGATTATGACCAATTCTTTCACTCCATACACACCAAAGTAAATATTGGACCCATTTTTCACAAGCTGAACATATGATACTTACATGGCCTCCGCAGAAAATTTACTTTGTGGCCATTGTTAGTACACGTTCATGATGATAATTTACGGCGAGTAGCTTTGAAAGGGAGGCCTAAAGGGACGGGCTGTCAGTGTTGCATACTTGGCAACTTTCTCTTTAGATTAAGCAACTTTTGACACTAGTTCTGCTTGCTAGTTTGGAAACAGAACCCAAAAAAGGAGACAAACAGCAGAGAGAAGGGCTCAGCAGCGCAAGAGCTGACAGGTAGGTGGAACAAGATGCAGCTAGTGCTTTACAAGAGCAGATAATCAAAAGATAAAAAGTAGACTTCCTGTCCTTGTGCTTGCAGGCTCACTGCCACAAAATTTCGGACGCTCCTGGTTCCAGATGAAAGTAAACGTCCCACAGACACAGTTAAAATTCTCGACTTCTATTGGCATCAAACTCTCCTGGTTGAATTATCAGGATATGAAAGATGAACAACTGTGTTAGAAAATATCTGGTTCTCTGAAGATACAAGCCTGTGTGCATGAAAACATTGGGGGAGAAGTTATCTACAACCCCCAAGATGCATTTCGGCAAGAAAATCCAATCACACAGCTTAAGAATTTGTGACAACCATGTGCAAACGCTAAAGATCACAGTGTTGAGAAAGCTGATAACACAATCTGTGCTAAACAACCCTGACCTTCAGGCTCTGGCAAGTTAAGTTGTATGTAATTAAGTCCAAGGCACAGTGTTTAGAGAGACAGGAAACATGAAGAGAGAGGGCTATGACATGCAACAGAGTCAACCGCCCAAACCAGGGACATAGTGGTTATATATATATATATATATATATATATATATATATATATATATATATATATATATATATATATACATACATACATACATACATACATACATATATATATACAGTGGGTACGGAAAGTATTCAGACCCCTTTAAATTTTTCACTCTTTGTTTCATTGCAGCCATTTGCTAAAATCGAAAAAGTTCATTTTTTTTCGCATTAATGTACACTCAGCAACCCATCTTGACAGAAAAAACAGAAATGTAGAAATTTTTGCAAATTTATTAAAAAAGAAAAACTGAAATATCACATGGTCATAAGTATTCAGACCCTTTGCTGTGACACTCATATTTAACTCACATGCTGTCCATTTCTTCTGATCCTCCTTGAGATGGTTCTACTCCTTCATTGGAGTCCAGCTGTGTTTAATTAAACTGATTGGACTTGATTAGGAAAGGCACACACCTGTCTATATAAGACCTTACAGCTCACAGTGCATGTCAGAACAAATGAGAATCATGAGGTCGAAGGAACTGCCCAAGGAGCTCAGAGACAGAATTGTGGCAAGGCACAGATCTGGCCAAGGTTACAAAAGAATTTCTGCAGCACTCAAGGTTCCTAAGAGCACAGTGGCCTCCATAATCCTTAAATGGAAGAAGTATGGGATGACCAGAACTCTTCCTAGACCTGGCCGTCCAGCCAAACTGAGCAATCGTGGGAGAAGAGCCTTGGTGAGAGAGGTAAAGAAGAACCCAAAGATCACTGTGGCTGAGCTCCAGAGATGCAGTAGGGAGATGGGAGAAAGTTCCACAAAGTCAACTATCACTGCAGCCCTCCACCAGTCGGGGCTTTATGGCAGAGTGGCCCGACGGAAGCCTCTCCTCAGTGCAAGACATATGAAAGCCCGCATAGAGTTTGCCAAAAAACACATGGAGGACTCCCAAACTATGAGAAATAAGATTCTCTGGTCTGATGAGACCAAGATTGAACTTTTTGGCGTTAATTCTAAGCGGTATGTGTGGAGAAAACCAGGCACTGCTCATCACCTGCCCAATACAATCCCAACAGTGAAACATGGTGGTGGCAGCATCATGCTATGGGGGTGTTTTTCAGCTGCAGGGACAGGACGACTGGTTGCAATTGAAGGAAAGATGAATGCGGCCAAGTACAGAGATATCCTGGAAGAAAACCTCCTCCAGAGTGCTCAGGACCTCAGACTGGGCCGAAGGTTCACCTTCCAACAAGACAATGACCCGAAGCACACAGCTAAAATAACAAAGGAGTGGCTTCGGAACAAGTCTGTGACCATTCTTGACTGGCCCAGCCAGAGCCCTGACCTAAACCCAATTGAGCATCTCTGGAGAGACCTGAAAATGGCTGTCCACCAACGTTCACCATCCAACCTGACAGAACTGGAGAGGATCTGCAAGGAAGAATGGCAGAGGATCCCCAAATCCAGGTGTGAGAAACTTGTTGCATCATTCCCAAGAAGACTCATTTTCTGTCAAGATGGGTTGCTGAGTGTACATTAATGCGAAAAAAAAAGAACTTTTTCGATTTTAGCAAATGGCTGCAATGAAACAAAGAGTGAAAAATTTAAAGGGGTCTGAATACTTTCCGTACCCACTGTATATATACATACATATATATATATATATATATATATATATATATATATATATACATACAGTACCAGTCAAAAGTTTGGACACACCTTCTCATTCAATGGTTTTTCTTTATTTTTTATTTTTTTCTACATTGTAGATTAATATTGAAGACATCCAAACTATGAAGGAACACATATGGAATTATGTGGTAAACAAACAAATGCTCAACAAACCAGAATATGTTTTATATTTTAGATTCTTCAAAGTAGTTGAATGAGAAGGTGTGTCCAAACTTTTGACTGGTACTGTATATATAAGTAAGATAAATAAAACTTCCTCAACTGCTAAAAATAAGTTTATACGTGATATTTGATCAATGGAGTATGGAGACGCCTTTGCCAAATAAATTCTGACATAGCAAACAATTAACTGACATGACTGATCAGCTGTTCCTGCTGACATCGTCTTGGATATTTCTAAAACTTGCGAATGATTGTCTTCATCTCCAGACAACATGAAACATGGCCAATAATAGCTGACATGATAAAAAATGTAAACTTGTTAAATTGAAACAAACTCCTGAAACCCTCCCTTCATTTTTCTCTGGTACATTAGATACGGTTGGGTGGCCGAGCTACTTCTTCTACTTCTTCTACTTCTTCAACTTCTACTCTGTTTACTGGCGGATTACAAGTCGCGTAGCCTTTAGCGCCACCTTCTCCCCAAACTATGCTGTAGCCGAGTTTATTCGCTCCAAACCAGTTGAACTGCCCCAATTCGCATTTTCTTTTTTATATGCAACATTTTAAAAGTTGACTTAAAATTTGCTTGACAGTTTAAATAAAATAGAGCTCAGCTTAATAGTAGATGAGACTGCTAATAACCCTGTTAATGGTTTTGTTAAAGACAGATAACTTACATTAATAACACATTACACTATTAAGGAGAAATTCATAAGCAAATAAATGCAACCTTTCACAGTTTAATACATTTGTTCTTCTTGGTTCAGCATGGCCAGTGGCTAATGTTAGCAAACTTTAAAATATATATTAATACATTTCCTCAAACAATTGTACACAGCCATGAAACTTGAACCCTATATTTAACCCTTTCCATTAGCATTAGGAGCAGTTGGTTGTAGAGCACCAGGGAGAAACTTGAAGTTTAGTGTCTTGCTCAATGCTTGTCAAATACCTAACCTTATGGTCAAAGGAAACGCTCTGACCCCTGAGACAAAGCCTACCCAACATTAAATTAATTATACTTTTGCATTACCATTCTGGTGTAATTGACAATTCTGGTCCCAGTGACTGTAACTCTGTAAAAGTCACATAGCCTGACCTTAGTAGTATCTTGTTCCAAGATATTTGTCTGCATGCCCACTTTGAATCTTCATTCCTAATCTCTCAATCAGGTGCTGAAAGACTCTGACTTTCTCAATAAATTCACATTAGTTAATGGTGCAGCATCCCATTAAACTGACAAGCAGCTTTTGGGCATAAAACTACTTGCTGCTTCATGAAAGGCACAACGCAAAGACGGCACAGTCTGATTGACCCCTTGAGCCCACTGTGTGAGTACGTTGTTTTGTCCTAAACTATGCCAATCCACAATGCCCATGAGAATAATATTAACATAAAGTTGTCAGAAATCAGTTCTCACGCATCGGTAGATCAAATTCAGCCAAGTGATATTTAATTAAAAGGACACTCATGAATCACTGGTGGAAAATGCACCAGTTGTGCAACAATATCCTGAAGAACAATGAACAATTACAGTATATCTGCATTGATATGTGGTTAGATTTCCATTTCAGTGAATCAGTAATAAACCAGTAGGGAAGTTTTAATTTAAGAAATTGACTCCCACTTACTTTGGAACATGTCGCAGCATGCATTTGCAGCTATATAATCAAACGGAAAGGAGCATCCTTTGTATTGGAATTCTTTTAACAAACTTGAAAGCACAAACATCTTGGTCTTGCTTTGAAACCCAAGGGTAAGTATAATACTAACATTTACAGGAATAAGTAGATTTTTTTCACTTCCCTAAAGTGATCTTTTATCAGTGTGTTTATATTATAGAGGGGTTTTTCTTCTAACATGTGTTAACCTAAAGGGATAGTTTTGGGTGTTTTGAAGTGGCTTCTTTTATGCCTAAAATATTTTTTGCTGCAGATTTGAACCAAGTAAACATATAGGGAGCAAACATAGGTTATGAGCTAAACTTTATATATCTCTTGATATAAATACACAGTTTTGTTGTGCTGCTTTGTTTGATATCTTTGGTACAATTACCATCAAAATGATACATGCAGGACACATAGATGTATGCACTGTATAAATAAATACATATATATATAAATGTATATGTATGTATGTATGTTTGTTTTGTATGTGTGTTTGCATGAGTATACTTGTGTATAAAATAATCACTGACATGCAACAGGATTTAATTCTATAGTCAGCATCTGTCAGTTATAAGAGCTGTAGCAGCGCATTAAACCCTTTAAAGCAATACTTACCAACCCTCCCTCCACCCACTCTCTCTTTCATTCTTTCCTTATTTCTGTAACAACTGTTTTTTAAAGCACGTTATATAACCTATCTGCCTCTAACGTTTTCAGCATCTTATGCTGTCAGTGTTAACGTTTCTCTGGCTGTTTCATTATCTTTATCCTTCTCTATGTGATTCTTTCTTTCTGTAGTCAAGTGTCAGTAAAACTCTTTTCTTTACTGCATTTCAGAAAGATGCTATGAATTTCACCAATAAATGTTAAGACTATTCAGTTGTTTTGTATAAGTCAGATGGCTTCATCCTTGCCCCTACATCCACTCATCACAGAATAATTTAGGGACTGTAAAAACGATATCGGATGGAGAAGGAAGGTGAACAATATGTTTTACAAAACAAAGAGACCCAAAGCGAGAGAGAGACAGAAACATAATCTAAACTGAATGGCTGAGAGGAAAATGGAGCATTGTTATTCAGTCTGGTCTGTTTAATCCTGCTCTCTCTTCATATTCTGGATCTTCTCTCTCTAATATTCTCTCCAAATTACAACTACCTCTATGGTAATCCCCCACTGATGTGTCCTACATTACACCTCAGCCGGTATGTGCGTGGGTGTGTCTGATTGAGGGTGATGGAACCAGACAAATGTGGCAGCGTTGAGACAGTCAATCAAAACAGATGTATCAGAAATGATAAAATCAATCACTCAGGAAAGTGGTCAGATGTTCAAGAGTTCATATTCAAAGTGCACCTGGATTACACGATCTGAAAAGCATAATCCTGTTTTTCATTTCATGTCTGATTAGGTAATCGGTGCTATACTGCTCTCTGGTGGCAGAGATCTGCATAGAACAAAACTCCAAACCTCATCAAACAAAGTTTATGACTTGTGAGCCATTTGCTTAAAATTCTCCTCACTTATGTTCAATTCGAACACAATTTTAAATATAAAACATAATTTAGTGCAGTAGAACGTATTTGTTTTCTTTCCTATCGCACTATTAATCTCATGACCCCCTTAACAGGTTGAATTTCTCTCACTTCTTTCTATGTTTCTTTTTTTACAGTTTGCTGTGAGGAGGGAAAAGATAAGGCCTGATGAAGGCGCTGGATATAAAGTAAAGGGCTCACCCAGTTATTCAAAATCATCCTAACGTCCTTACCTATCCAATTAATGTCAAAGCATCACTAATCTCAACCTCACTAATCTCACGATGGTACTAGATTTAAAATCAGGGGATGACCAAAGCTACAATTCATCCTCTGGGAAATTAAATGTCTGTACCAAATTTCACTCCAAACCATCCAATAGTTCAGGCTTTTCAATAGAAAACACAAATGTCGACCTCATGGTGGCGCTTAAAAAAATGAATTCCAATAATTGAGATTTTACAGTCCGGACCAACATGGTGGTTGGACAAAGCATGACTAAAAAAAGATCGACATTAGGCCATGCGGACAAAAAAAATAAAGCATCTTAGCTATGTTCCACTTCATCTTTTGATTTTTGTCTTGAATGCTCCATGTGAGTGTCTTTGAGGCCTTCATATGGTGAAGGCAGTGGATAGGGCGGTTGACTGTCAGGTTATTGACGGGGTGATTGTGAACCCTTTGGTGACCCTAGCGTTGCAAGGCTCACATCTCGACTGATATTCCTTCTAATATGAACTCTTAAACTTTTCCCTGGCACGATCGGTAACCCCCCTCCCTCCTCTACCAGACCGTCAAACACTGCTACAATACTCTGTCGTATTTTCACACAGAAATTGGGACAGCTAAAGGCGTACAGAATGGGGTTCAACACGGGGTTCAAGAATGAAAAGGTAGTGGCATAGGGCAGCCCCACCTCCACCAGGTCGAGAGTTTTGAGCCAATACTGGGCTGTAACTTCAATCACACAGAAGATGTGATAGGGGGCCCAGCACAGAACAAATGCTGCAATCACAAATGTCACCATCTTGATGAAGCTCTGGGACAGCTGACTGTGATTGGTCTGTTTGGAGGTAGTGGGGGTCAAGGTAATAGGTGTCAGGGATAAACATGGATCGGATGCCCGAGGCTTGAGAAAGATGTTAGTGTTTTTCAGTGTTGTAGGGGTATTTGTAGCTCCTGATGTCCCATCTTTGTTGGATGCAATCAGTGCATCAGTAAGCCTGCTGGCACTCTGCTTCCTCCTTCTGCTCCTGTTCCTCAGGCTGAGAACAATTTGGATGTAGCTCCCTGCAATCACCAGCAGAGGAAACAGGAATGCCAGCAGCAACTTGGAGATGGCTGTTGCTGCCTGCCTCACTTTGCAATCTCTCTCCAGAGACGATGTATACAAAGCAAAATTATGGTAGCACAGTTTCCTCCCATCTTGTTTCTCAGTCACTGAGCGGAAAAGCAAGTAAGGTAATGTATTAATGGCTGCCCACAGCCATCCCAGCACACACACCTTCCATGCTCCAGCCACTGAGCGATGATTCTGGCTCCACACTGGCTTGGCTGCCAGAAGGCAGCGGTCCACTGATATGGTTGCCAGCAGGAAAGCTGACACAAACATGTTCAAATAGAAAATGGAAGCCTGTATTTTGCAAAGTAGGCTGCCGAGCTCCCAGCTATGCGAGGACGAAAGGTAGAAGGTGAAGAGGGGCAGGGTCAGAGTGGCCAGGAAGTCAGACATGGCCAAGTTGAGCACCCAGACAGAGGCCACTGTGCGGCACCGCAGGCGGAAGCCCACCACCCAGAGGATGAGGGCATTCTCCAAAATTCCCAGACAGGAGACCAGACCGTGGATGCAAACCACCACTAAGTTGGCCTGTGTGTTGTTGTTGAGTCTGTGCTCCTTCATCATCTGAAGCAGGGGACAGATCAGCTGTCCGCCTGAGGCATCTGCGGTGGGGGTTGTGTTTGACATTGGTGCTCTGAAAGAAAGAAAAGAAAAACAGTTACAAGAAGCTAATAGAGAGCTGATTAAAATCAGAGTCAGGGTTCGGAGGTTCTGATGCACACTTGTTGTTCTTGGTTGAAAGCTAAAGACGTTACATGTAGCTGATGTACATCTTCCTAGTTGTCTACAGTGAAAAAGATATACCAGAACAGTGATGGTGCTGCTGATGGCGTTGATATGAACAATAGACAACATTTTCCTGTAGACAGCTGATAAATAGACACTCCCCTTCCTCATATACAACAGTGACTTAATAAAATGAGCGTACTATAATCGTATCGCTTTTTTTTCTTAATTGATCAATTACAAATCTATTCAACTGCAGAGGAAACTTAATAAAAGATTATATATATATATATATATATATAATTATAATAACAAGAGCAAGAAAGATATAGTGCCAGGATATTCCATGTATCATATATTTACATCTTGTGCTACAGCCTTTCAAGTTGCATGACACACGAACACAATTGGGCTATATATACAATTGAGAAATTCTAGGAAAATATGCTTCACTTACTACGTGGTAGGTTTGCACCAGAGTCTCACACAACACACTGTCCCTTTGTTTCAAACAACATGTCTTGTCCTGTTCCTGTGGGCTAACCACATACCAGCTCTTGGGCAACTACGCTTGCTTGCCAATCTCCTTTTTAGTGAGATAACCATGAAACTACCTACATGAGTTAATTGAAAGTGAAAGTATTACAGGTAGTCAAACCTTATTCGCTAAGGTGCTGTTTTTCAACCTCAACCTTAAGAATGAAATAAATATAATGTAAAGAAATTGAACTATACCCTACTGTTCTCTGCTAGTGTTACATTATATTGTCTAACCTCTCAAATGTTGTGACATGATAGGGAATTTGACTTATTTAGATTTACCCTTCTCTTACCCAGTGTTCTTCTCAGTTGTAAATTCAGGTGATATGGTTGTGTCAAAACAGTGTATAGTTTAGTAACTCATTACGGTCATATGATGTACAATTTGGAGTATCATTCAAGAAATAACATCATATTACTAAATACTTTAGAATAAAATGATTTAAGTGTTGCCATTGTATTCCTTCATACAGCCATGGTCCCATACTTAGTCACATCCCCTCATACTGAGGTGTATTTTGTATTTTGTGTATTTTGACTTCTGGAGGGATACTGAACTACTTGATTCTGCTAGGATAGACTAAGTATATTGTTTTTTGCTTTCTTAAAATTGATCTTAAACTGTACCAAGCCTGCTTAAAAAAGGGTTAGTGTCTGATTCTGTTGATTCTGCTGTTCTGACATTCTTCTAATCAGGAAGTGTTTGATGCTCTGTTGTTCTGCTGTCCCTTTAATCAGGAACTGCTTTGAGAGGTCCAGAAAGCTGCAGCACGTCTGGTGTTCAATCGCCCCAAGTTCTCTCACACAACTTCCCTTCTCCGTTCTCTACACTGGCTCCCTGTAAGAGCTCACATCCAGTTTAAGACTCTGGTGCTAGCCTACAGGGCAGTGAAAGGAACAGCTCCTTCCTATCTCCAGGCCTTGGTCAAGCCCTACACCCCCGCCCGACCACTTGGCTCTGCTGCCTCGGGGCGATTCTTCTTTGTTGAAGAATCTAAAATATAAAACATATTCTGGTTTGTTGAGCATTTGTTTGTTTACCACATAATTCCATATGTGTTCCTTCATAGTTTGGATGTCTTCAATATTAATCTACAATGTAGAAAAAAATATAGAAAAACCATTGAATGAGAAGGTGTGTCCAAACTTTTAACTGGTACTGTATGGTCACAAAACCATACAGTGGTACAAAAAATGTTTTTGCTTAACTAAAGACTTGCGGGCCAGTGGTCAGGATTTTGTTTTTGCCATTGTCAATTCTGCAAACCACGGCTATGTTGAATGCCGACTATTTTACTAAAAAGTGACGCTGTGCAATGAGTGACAAGCAGAACAATTGACGGAATATATTGAGCAATTGTTAGCAATCGAAAGTTACGTGTTATAATTATCCATGGATATAGGAGTATGACAAGTGAGAAAGTCTACTAAGGGCAACACAGGACTTTCACATAGAGGGATGCTGTTCGTGTCCCATATGAAATGAAAAATAAACGTTAGCTGTTGTAAGGGTTATGTCCGCTAAGTGCCGTTGTGATTTATTTGCCCTTGTTACACTGTTTATTGCTGCCTTACGTTGTGACTTTATGTTGTTGCGTTATGTTGTTACATTATAATTAAATCACAAACCAAAATCCTTTTTCTAACCTTAACCAAGTAGTTTTGTTGCCTAAACTGACCACATACCATTTTGCGTTTTTGCAAGTCTGGGACGAGGCTGATATGAACATATTCATGAAATGGATTTGCAGAAACGTACAAAACGTACAATGACAGGATTGTTTTGGGTCACTGGGTTGAGAATGAAGTTGTGAATGTGTTGTTGTGACATCTGCCTTTAAATTGACAAATTTAGACTTAAATAACCATAATATGAGAAGAACGTGCTTCTTGGAAACACTGAACATACAGTACAACAGCAAGCTGGTGAATCGTGCAAAAGACTGACAAGCTCTGTGGGTATTATTTCGGTGATTCAATTTTCCTTAACACAGAGTTGTGTTTAGGCTCAGGGTTTTTGCTTGTAGCAGTGCGCGTTCATGTAGTTGGTATAAAAATTGCAGTTGTCTATCTTTACTTTTGTGTGACACTGTACCCATTCCTTAAGAGCTGCTCTGCTGTTTGGTTGATTTTGACATTTAATATAGACAATCAACTTTCATTTTATACGGCACACCCAGCTAATATTTACTCGACCCAAATTGACATTAATGAGGTGGACTAAATATTAAAAACAAATCTCAGTATGCAGCCAGAAAATACATAAAGATGAATCAAGACCTCTCTTAAACAGTTTCAACAAAAAATCTATACCATATAACCTTAATGAAGGATATTAGACTGTATACATTCAGGTAGATGTACCTGGTGATACACTGGCCAAAGAGTTGAGACACAAATCTAACAATTATATGATATTGTAGCCAGTAAACCCCACATCCAATGTTATGGTGAATTCCTTATGTTAGATATCCACAGATTACTGCTGCACTGAGCGTGATAGATAATGATAAGAGACAGTAACAGAATCTACTCCAGCTACATAAAAGAACCAACATAGAGCTGTTTATGTTGTAGAGCTTTAGGGATAAAATAAATCACCAACCCTACTAGCACAAAATAAGCACCCCATATGATTGAGTACAATGTCTCTGTGTTTAAATGACATGATATGAAACTGAACTGTGAATGAAATATAATAGAAAAATACCTACTGTGGGAGTATTAGGACAGCATCGAAAAAAGTAGGTCTGCAACGGATGTTAGGAGAGAGAGAGTTAAACGTTTCATATTAAATTCCTGCTCTGTTCTGTTTGTCTTTGTCTTACTGTCACAGACAGTCATTCCTCCAGTTGGGTAACTTTCTACAACTCTCCTGTTATGGAGATACCACAATTGAATCCCTGCCACACACACTCACAGACATACCTCCCCGTGCTCCGCCCTTTAAACTGACAAGATATCTGATGAGTGAAGGAGCGTGTTAATATGGAATCAATTGCCTGAAATTCAAATTCAGGGCAATAGAAAGGCATTGGGAAATGGTACACAAGAATGAGACAGTAGTAACTGACCGTAGACTGAAATATGATATCTGTGACATGTCATTGTCTCCTGGACTTGTATGAACTAGCTCCCCTGACACTTCATAGACTGGGCTGTAGTTTCCATGATGATACTTTGCGTCTACACACAAGTATTAATCTAAACACGGCATTTGGGAGAATCACTACTTAGAATTTCTTCAGATTCAATCCTTTATTTAGACCAAAATCTACATTATATAATTTACCTCAGATCTCCCTCGACTAACATTAGACATGTTCAACATCAATAAGAAAAAAACTACTAATCGAAATCTACAAGATAATCTCCTCGTATGACCATCAATATCCCTCCTTTAAAAAAGTTGGGAACAAGACCTACAGATCATCCCCAGTGCCGACTTCTGGACTCAAATCTGCAAAAACATCTTCTCTTTTTCCACCAACACAAACATAAAGCTCATTCAATATTATGTAATTCATATACACTATAAAGAGAAATAATGTTTAGATGGGTTTAACAGACACAAAACACCACGGACACCTATATGCATGTCACATGGGATTGATCACCTATTAAGCAATTCTGGCGGGACATATCCAACAATCCTTTTGGGCTGCCACATCACACTCTTCCCTCCCCTCTGCTTAATTAGAGACATAGCCAACATAAACCTAAACCATGCATCCAGTATAATACTCTTCATATAATCATCAGAAATAAAATATCCTCATGAACTGAAAATCAAGGCACAAAATCAGTGTAACACTTTGGAAATATCTAATAATGGAACACATGTCAACGGAAAAATGATCCAGCTCAATAAAAAAACAAACCGCTGACTTTTACATGATTTGGATTCTATTTGTCACCTCTTTTTGCCTGTCCACCATCCACAATAAACATGCACACCGTCATACACAAACACACACACACATCTGCCAACACACATATACGATGATCCCTACATATTCTTTATCTGACATTCACAAACTTCCATCCATCCATCTTCCGTAACCGCTTATCCAGTTAAGGGTCGCGGAGGTGCTGGAGCCGATCCCAGGGTTCACCTGGACAGGGTTCACCTGGACAGGTCGCCAGCCTATCACAGGGCTGACACATAGAGACAAACAACCATTCACGCTCACATTCACACCTACGGGCAATTTAGAGTCATCAATTAACCTAAGCTGCATGTCTTTGGACTGTGGGAGGAAGCCGGAGAACCCAGAGAGAACCCACGCTGACACGGGGAGAACATGCAAACTCCACACAGAAGGTTGTCCAGCCCGGGAATTGAACCCGGGCCCCTCTTGCTGTGAGGCGACAGTGCTAACCACTACACCACAGTGTAGAGGTGTGCTTTAGCTTCAATAGGTCAATTGTCCTCTTAACTGCTAGGGGGAGTGGCTTACACTCCTGGCAGACAATGAGCAATCAGTAGGTAGGTCCTTAACCACTGCTGGTGGCTGGAAGCGTCAGGCAAACGAAGGCTAGGGCGAACAAAGGCAACAGGGCGACTTTTTCAAGCCAGACTGAAAGGCTAGGGCGAACAAAGGCAAAGACTTTCGCCAGCGTGGACTTGTACGGGTCAGTAATTTGTTTATATTGACTACCATGTGTCTGCATCCTATTTCTGTCTGTTCCTCTGTCCGGCGGTCACGTAGACAGTGGGTCACTCCCAGGTGCCGTGACCCCACTAACCTCATCTATCCCACTCTCTCAGCCCATGGTGAGCAAGTGGTGTCGGGGGGGCTTTGGAACTGCCAGTCGGCAGTGCCGAAAGCTGAGTTCATCTCAGGCTACGCATCCTTGCTCTCCCTCAACTTTCTTGCTCTAACTGAGACCTGGATCACACCAGAAAACACCACCACACCCGCAGCTCTGTCAGATGTGAACTCTTCTCTCACACTCCCAGAGCTGCGAGGCGAGGTGGTGGCACTGGCCTGCTAATTTCCCCAAAATGGAAATACTCTCTTGTCTCTGTTCCACAGTTCTCCCCTTCCTCTTTTGAATTTCATGCTGTTACTGTCACTTATCCAGTCAAGCTCACCATTGCTGTTGTGTACCGCCCACCAGGCCCTCTTGGTGAGTTCCTGGAGGAGCTTGACACACTAGTCTCGCACTTCCATGGCGATGGCTCCGCACTCATCATGCTCGGCGACTTCAACATCCAGACTGATAAGTTAGAACCACTGCTTTCCTTCCTCTCCTCCTTTGACATCTATCGCTCTCCCTCTCCTCCTACCCACAAGGCCGGCAACCAGCTGGATCTTATCTTCACTAGACACTGTTCTACTGCTAACCTCTCTGTCACTCCCCTCCAGCTCTCGGACCACTACTTCATGTCCTACTCCCTCTCCCTCTCCTCTCCCCCTTACTTCCTCCACCTACCCACATGGTTTCTACCCGTAGTCACCTCCGCTCCCTCTCCCCGCTGATCTTTCCTCTTCCGTTACCTCTGCCCTCCCTGACCCTGAATCCTTCTCTCTCCTATCCCCCGATACTGCTACTGATCTTCTCCTCTCCACCCTTTCCTCTTCTTTGGACAACCTCTGTCCCTTCACCTCCAGGCCTGCACGCCCAACTCCTCCTGCCCCATGGCTGTCGGACTCAGTGCGTACTGATAGACGGAGCCTAAGAGCGGCTGAGCGTAAATGGAGAACAGGCAAACTCCCGGAGGACCTTCTTAACTTCCAATCTCTTCTTTCCACTTTTTCCTCCTCTCTAGCTACTGCTAAAGCGGCTTTTTTCCGCTCTAAAATCCTAACCTCTGCTTCCAATCCTAAAAAACTCTTTGAAACTTTCTCTTCACTCCTCCAACCCCCACCCCCTCCTCCTACTTCCTCCCTTCTCCCTGATGATTTCGCCAACTTCTTTGACAAGAAGGTAAACGATATCAGATCCTCCTTCTCCAGCCCCCCTCCCTGTCCACCCTCTCCCTCTCTACCCTCTCCAGCTCTTCCCCCTCAGCTCCCCCTTCCCTCTCCACACCCCATCTTACCCTATTTTTCTCCCCTCTCCCCTAACGAGGTCCTCGACCTTGTTACATCTAACCGCCCCACCACGTGCTCCCTTGACCCGATCCCCTCCCCTCTTCTTCAGTCTATTGCCACTGAACTCCTTCCTTTCCTCACCCACCTCATCAACACATCTCTCGTCTCGGGATGCTTTCCCTCGGCTTTCAAGACTGCCAGAGTCACCCCCCTTCTGAAAAAAACATCACTTGACCCCTCTGATGTCAAGAACTTCAGACCGGTTTCTCTTCTACCCTTTCTATCCAAAACACTTGAACGCGCTGTCTCTAAACAACTGTCTTCCTACCTCCACCAGAACAACCTCTTGGACCCCCACCAGTCCGGGTTCAAGGTGGGTCACTCGTCAGAGACGGCCCTCCTTGCGGTGACAGAGTCGCTCACGCCACGAGAGCGAACTCTCTCTCCTCTGTCCTGATTCTCCTGGACCTGTCAGCGGCGTTTGACACGGTGAACCACCAGATCCTCCTCTCCACCCTCGAGGGGATGGGCGTCTCAGGCTCTGCACTCTCCCTGTTTGCATCCTACCTGACAGGCCGATCCTACCAGGTGACATGGAGGGGGGCCGTGTCGGAACCACGCATGCTGACTACGGGGGTTCCACAAGGTTCAGTTTTGGGCCCCCTTCTCTTCTCGCTCTACACATCATCTCTGGGTTCTGTTATTCGCTCGCATGACTTCTCCTACCATTGTTATGCCGATGACACCCAGCTGGTCTTGTCATTTCCTCCCGGTGACACCCAAGTGGAGGCACGCATTGCTGCGTGCTTGGCTGACATCTCGAGGTGGATGGCGACACACCACCTGAAGCTCAACCTGGACAAAACCGAGCTACTGTTCCTCCCGGGGAAGGGTTGCCCGCACCGAGACCTGTCCATCACCATTGATGACGCCGTGGTGACGCCAACTCGGACTGTGAGGAATCGCTCCTGCAGATTCCTCCTCTACAACATCAGGAGGATTCGCCCCTTCCTCACTGACGAGACGGTGCAGGTGCTCATCCAGGCTCTGGTCATCTCCCCCGACCTGGACTCTGCAGAAAATGCGTTGGAATGCTGAAAGCTGTAATCAGTCACAGAGCATTGCTGAAAATATGGAAGTTCTCACCGATTTTCCCGGTTCCCGTGGAAACCACTGGGCGAATCTCTGAGAAAACTCATAGCACACGATTCCCGATTAGGCCGCACGTTTTAATGTATTTTGATGTATGTGCGTGCAACGCTGTGGGAGGAGATACGCGGCAAACTTTTGTATGGAAGAAGGAGAATAAGAAGATTAATATTAAGCCTGCAGGATTATATCCTTTGTGCTGTTGCACAAGGCGTGTTGCTACAGCCACACAGAATAAAGTTAGAAATCAGTTCTCATGCATCGGTAGATCAAATTAAGCCACATGATTATTTAATTACAAGGACACTCATGAATCACTGGTGGGGAATGCACCAGTAAACCAAAAGGTAAGTACAAATTTAAGAATCATACTCTCCAAGTTCACACCCACTTATTTTGGAACATGTCGCAGCATGCATTTGCAGCTATATAATCAGACGGTTAGAAGCATCCTTTGTATTGGAATTATAATAACAAACTTGAAAGCACAAAAATCTTGGTCTTGCTTTGAAACCCAAGGGTAAGTATAATACTAACATTTACAGGAATAAGTAGATTTTTTTTCACTTACCTTAAGTGATATTTTATCAGTGTGTTTGTATTATATATTTCTTCTAACATAAGATAAGATAAGATAATCCTTTATTAGTCCCGCAGCGGGGAAATTTGCAAGCTTACAGCAGCATAGAGTAAAGTGCACACAAGAGACATAATAGAAGAAAGACAAGATAAAAGTAAAAAATGAAAATAAAAAAAACCAAGTATTATAAATTGAGGTTCATTTGAAAAAAAAGTAACAATAAAAAACAGTAGAAAATCAACAATAACTGAAATATTATATTTACAGACAGAAAAAACTATTTTAACTATTATTGCAATTATTATTGTTAACCTCCACTTAAAGGGATAGTTTTGGGTGTTTTGAAGCTTTGAAGAGAACAGATAAGTATCTCATTCAAATCAGTTCCCCGTCGGCTGTCTGACTAAAAGCTAAAGCAAAATATGGTAAATGTAGCATAGCCCTTTTTTTCCAGTGGGCCTATCTTTATGCCTAAAATACTTTTTTGCTGCAGATTTGAACAAAGTAAACATATAAGGAGCAAACAGATTATGAGCTAAACTTTATAAATCTGTTGATACATTGTAATATACATGCACAGTTTTGTTGTGCTGCTTTGTTTGATATATTTAATTAATAATAATAATAATAATAATAATTAATCCTTTATTAGTCCCACAATGGGGAAATTATTTCTCTGCATTTAACCCATCCCGGAGGAGCAGTGGGCTGCAATGAAGCGCGGGGAGCAACTTGGGGTTAGGTGTCAATGCTCAAGGACACCTCGGCATGTTGCTGGTAGAGGGGTTTGAACCACCAACCTTGTGGTTACAGGACAAGCGCTCTACCTCATCTGCCACAGCCGCCCCATCAATATGATTCATGCAGGACACATACATGCATGCACTGCATGAAAACATACACACACAGATTTGAACAAAGTAAACATATAAGGAGCAAACAGATTATGAGCTAAACTTTATAAATCTGTTGATACATTGTAATATACATACAGTTTTGTTATATATATATATATATATAATTATATATTCATAGGACACATACATGCATGCATATATATATATATATATATATATATATATATGTGTGTTTTGTATGTGTGTTTGCATGAGTCTATACTTAAGTGTATTGTGTTTAAAAGAAAATCACTGACATGCAACAAGATTTAATTCTATAGTCAGCATCTGTCAGTTATAAGAGCTGTAGCAGCGCATTAAACCCTTTAAAGCAATACTTACCAACCCTCCCTCCACCCACTCTCTCTTTCATTCTTTCCTTATTTCTGTAACAACTGTTTTTTAAAGCACCAATAAATGTTAAGACTATTCAGTTGTTTTGTATAAGTCAGATGGCTTCATCCTTGCCCCTACATCCACTCATCACAGAATAATTTAGGGACTGTAAAAACGATATTGAATTGAGAAGGAAGGTGAACAATATGTTTTACAAAACAAAGAAACGGCCCTCAGACTATCCTCTCCTTCAGCAAAGAGAAAACAAGCATAATAATAATTATTATTGTACAGTCCTTTAGAAGATCCTCTCAAATCCCCTAATTTTTAACATATCACTGTAGGAAAATTCCTATGCATGCATGTGGTGACACTTTTTCTTCCTAAATTCTCCCCTACTTCTTCTTTTTTTCCCGTTCCTGGTTCTTTATAACTTTTAGTTTATTCTGCCAACTTCATATGAAATAGATGAAGCAGAAGGGGAGAAAGAGAGATAGTCCCAAAGCAAAGAGACATAAACATAATCTGTACTGAACGGCTGAGAGGAAAATGGAGCATTGTTATTCAGTCTGGTCCGGTTAATCCTGCTCTCTTTATATTCTAGATCAGAGGTCTTCAACAGGGGGTTTGTCGCTGAATGTGAGGTACTGCAGGGGGGTCGTGCAATTTTTGGTTGATTAGACAATTTTTCATATTTTTAAAATGTTTTTTTCGCCCCATTTTTTCCCGCAAATTTAAATGTCTTTAAATACACATTAACATGAATCCAACATATTGTAGGAATGGATAAATGGAGGCAGAAGATGTTCTCTTTCAGTCAGAAATGCACACATTCAGCGACACACAGGAGCTCACTCCACCGGTTCACTCACAGTGAGACTAGTTTGGATGTGTCTCTCAAAGAAGAGGCCCTGCCCCTATTGCTGCTGAGCCAATCACGAGGTCGCATGTTACATGTTGGATCTGTCAGGTTCCATCTCTCTATCAGTTTGGGGGTCCTTGGCCTGACAAACGTTGAAGACCCCTGTTCTAGATCTTCTCTCTCTAATATTCTCTCCAAATTACAACTACCTCTATTGTACTGCCACTGCTGTGGCCTACATTACACCTCAGCCTCAGTGTGTGTCTGATTGAGGGTGATGGAACCAGACAAATGTGGTCATTTAAAACAGATATATCAGAAATTATAAAATCAATCACTCAGGAAAGTGGTCAGACATTCAAGAGTTCAGAGTTCAAGAGTGCACCTGGATTACACGATCTGAAAAGCATAATCCTGTTTTTCATTTCATGTTTGATTAAGTAATCGATGCTATACTGCTCTCTGGTGGCAGAGATCTGCATAGAACAAAACTCCAAACCTCATCAAACAAAGTTCATGACTTGCGAGCCATTTGCTTAAAATTCGTCAATTCGAATTTGCTAATCTCTTTTTTATGAGATAACCATGAAACTACCTACATGAGTTAACTGAAAGTGAAAGTATTACAGGTAGTCAAACCTTATTGGCTATGGTGCTGTTTTTCAACCTCAACCTCAAGAATGAAATAAATATAATGTAAAGAAATTGAACTATACCCTACTGTTCTCATCATCACAAACCAAAATCCTTTTTCTAACCTTAACCAAGTAGTTTTGTTGCCTAAACTGACCACATAGCATTTTGCGTTTTTGCAAGTCTGGGATGAGGCTGATATGAACATATTCATGAAATGGATTTTTGGTTATGAAACATCTCCATTCAATGCATCCCGTGGTTGACAGGATTTATTTGGGTGACTGGGTTGAGAATTAAGTTGTGAATGTGTTGTTTTGACAGCTGCCTCTAAATTGACAAATTTATACTTAAATAACCATAATATGAGAAGAACGTGCTTCTTACAGCAGCAAACTGGTGAATCGTGCAAAAGACTGACAAGCTCTGTGGGTATTATATTGGTGATTCAATTTCCCTTAACACAGAGTTGTGTTTAGGCTCAGGCTCAGCTGCTCTGCTGTTTGGTTGATTTTGACATTTAATATAAACAATCAACTTTCATTTTATACGGCACACCCAGCTAATATTTACTCGACCCAAATTGACATTAATGAGGTGGACTAAATATTAAAAACAAATCTCAGTATGCAGCCATAAAATACATAAAGATGAATCAAGACCTCCCTTAAACAGTATCAACAAAAAATCTATACCATATAACCTTAATGAAGGATATTAGACTGTATACATTCAGGTAGATGTACCTGGTGATACACTGGCCAAAGAGTTGAGACACAAATCTAACAATTATATGATATTGTAGCCAGTAAACCCCACATCCAATGTTATGGTGAATTCCTTATGTTAGATATCCACAGATTACTGCTGCACTGAGCGTGATAGATAATGATAAGAGACAGTAACAGAATCTACTCCAGCTACATAAAAGAACCAACATAGAGCTGTTTGTGTTGTAGAGCTTTAGGGATAAAATAAATCACCAACCCTACTAGCACAAAATAAGCACCCCATATGATTGAGTACAATGTCTCTGTGTTTAAATTACCTCCCCGTGCTCCGCCCTTTAAACTGACAAGATATCTGATGAGTGAAGGAGCGTGTTAATATGGAATCAATTGCCTGAAATTCAAATTCAGGGCAATAGAAAGGCATTGGGAAATGGTACACAAGAATGAGACAGTAGTAACTGACCGTAGACTGAAATATGATATCTGTGACATGTCATTGTCTCTGTATGAACTAGCTCCCCTGACACTTCATAGACTGGGCTGTAGTTTCCATGATGATACTTTGCGTCTACACACAAGTATTAATCTAAACACGGCATTTGGGAGAATCACTACTTAGAATTTCTTCAGATTCAATCCTTTATTTAGACAAAAAAAAAACTACTAATCGAAATCTACAAGATAATCTCCTCGTATGACCATCAGTATCCCTCCTTTAAAAAAGTTGGGAACAAGACCTACAGATCATCCCCAGTGCCGACTTCTGGACTCAAATCTGCAAAAACATCTTCTCTTTTTCCACCAACACAAACATAAAGCTCATTCAATATTATGTAATTCATATACACTATAAAGAGAAATAATGTTTAGATGGGTTTAACAGACACAAAACACCACGGACACCTATATGCATGTCACATGGGATTGATCACCTATTAAGCAATTCTGGCGGGACATATCCAACAATCCTTTTGGGCTGCCACATCACACTCTTCCCTCCCCTCTGCTTAATTAGAGACATAGCCAACATAAACCTAAACCATGCATCCAGTATAATACTCTTCATATAATCATCAGAAATAAAATATCCTCATGAACTGAAAATCAAGGCACAAAATCAGTGTAACACTTTGGAAATATCTAATAATGGAACACATGTCAACGGAAAAATGATCCAGCTCAATAAAAAAACAAACCGCTGACTTTTACATGATTTGGATTCTATTTGTCACCTCTTTTTGCCTGTCCACCATCCACAATAAACATGCACACCGTCATACACAAACACACACACACATCTGCCAACACACATATACAATGATCCCTACATATTCTTTATCTGACATTCACAAACTTTCACCTTACAAACATACAACAAACACACACACACTAATCTATCATTAACTCCTGTCTGTTTATTATTTTTATTTTGTATTTTTTATCTGTATTATTATTTTTTCACTATCTTCTCACTCTCCCTCCAAACTGCTTGTGAACCATTATATACATCCAGCCATCTCCCCTTTTTTTCTTAACTTTATATCTCACATCAATATTTTGATCATCTATATGGCCGTTTATAATTATTACTTTTTTATTTTTATTTCACACACACACACACACACACACACACACACACACACACACACACACACACACACACACACACACACACACACACACACACACACACACACACACACACACACACACACACACACACACACACACACACACACACACACACACACACACACACACACACACACACACACACACACACTTGTCTCCCTGTGTGTGGTGTCATTTGGTGGTACTGGCCCTGGCCACTTATTTGAGTCCCCCCTGGTATGTTGTTCTTGCGGCGTGGCATGCCATGTTAAGTTCAGTACATTAAATAACTTGGCTGGTTGAAATTCTTATATTCTCTGAAAAATAACAGGAGTTTTGAAAGGATGCCAAAGACAAAGCTCCTAAAAATCAGCAGATGTTGCTTGTTATGCGTTTTCTCTCACCATCACATTTACATAGTAAAGTTTCATATTGGAGTATGAATAAAAATTGAATAAATGACTCTGTTCCAGAGCATTTTCCTTTCTTTTTGCCATACAGAGACAATTATCCCATTTTAATGTGTCTTCTAATATATCTGTCAGAAACATTTGTCAATATAAGCATCCAAAGTCAGATCACTTGAATTAACTCCTTTTTCGTCACATATCATTTAACCAGCCTGATAACTGATATCTAATAATTTTCTCCCATTCTGTAGATTGATCATGACTTCAGTGCTGGGCATTACCCTGCTGACTTTGGTCCTATCAGGGCCCATAGTGGCCTTTGTGCCCATCGGGGGTGGGGCGTCCACCCATGTCAGCATTACAGGAACGGCTCTATTGCAAAAAGTGAAAGAGACATGTCGGGCGGTGGCTGATGAAGCTGGTCATGAGTTCAAACCCACGGTAGGATTGAAAATTACAAATGTGCAAGATGACACCAACATGGTCAACACAAATACATGCAAAATCATGTTCAACTTATTTCAACACATTTGTATGTTTAAACACATTTTCACTCTACTGTGCTCCATAATATTTTTAAAGGGGAAAACATCAGTCTGCCTTTTGCATGTAAACGACACTCAAGCAGGGAGTGAGGAGAGTTGCTAATAGGAGTTATTTTAAGTCGAAGAGCAGTCATATGTAGATTTTTTTGCCATGCTAGTGGTACGGCTCTAGGGATGGCAATGTTGGTTTGCCTGATTGTTGATCCACCACTTTGGTGCTGTTATATTTCAACAACTATCAGATGACATTCCATGCATTTTGGTACAGACATTCATAATCCCCAGCAGGTGAGTTTTACTGACTTTTTTCATAGTACAACCATGAGGCTGGCCTTTTTGTTTGTGTTCGATAGATTGGCAGAAAGTGTGATGCGCATTCATGGTTCATGGTTTCCCATTCATGTGTTCTTAAACACAACATCAACATTGACGTTCCTGTGGAACTCCTAAGGTGTATGATATTATTTTTAAAGGATTAGAGTGTAAGAATTATTGGGATCTATCGGTCGAAATGGAATTACTATAAATGAATAAGTTCCCCCATCAATTTATAATCACCTGATTACAATAATTGTGTTTTTTGTACCTTAGAATGAGCCATTTATATCTATAAATCTGATCAGAGCAGGTCCTCTTTGCAGAGACTGCTATGTTTCACGGCCATGATTCACACAGTAACCCAGAACAGACAAACCAAACACAGGCTCTAGATAAGGCCATTCACTATTTTGTGTCGGCCTCTTTAGTCTTCCTCTGCTTTTATTGGCACATGGGAGAAGTTTCAGTTGGTTGCAATCTGTTAACTCACCACTGGATGCTGTCAAATCCTATCAACTCCCTGTTCAACAGTCTTTCTCAATGACATTGCTCTTGTGCTATTTTGGCGCTGCAAGAACATAGAGCCCTAAGACTTATTTTTAAACACTCATTTGTATCATTTGTGACAAAAAAGGCAGCATTCTCGAGATCTATACTGTAACCTCTAGCCTTTGACCTCTGGCTGCAGGGTTCATCTCCTGAAGAGCTGGTTCAGGCATGTCTAGAGCCCACAGCACCAGGACAAGTGTCTGGTGCCATGTTTATCTCTGCTCTTCAAGAGATCTACACCCAGAACGGACTAGTAGACCGCAACTTTGTCAACAGGTTGGAGAAAGATGGAACATTGTGCACTGAAAAGCTTTAAAAATGATTTTCTCTTACAGTAATTACATCTGAAAAACTCTTCTAGTGCTCCACACCACTTCAACTCAGAGGCCTTTCTGGAGGGGCGTGGCCTAATCATGGAGGGTACGGTGACCATTAAGGCTAACATTCGCAAGGAGAACTTCCAGGCTGCCAGGGAAACACTGGGCAGGGTCCTTCATACACTGCAGGTAAGAGGGGTGGAAAATAAAGTGCTAGGTATAGAAAGGTTAAAGGGCAAGGTGAGGAGGAAATGGAGTAAAAGACAGACATATATACTGGATGAAAGAATGACAAGGTTAGAGAAGGCAGAATGAGCTAGGAAGGAGACTGAAAAGAGAAATCATAACTATGTCTGTGTGTATGTATAAAAGTGTTAATATTTGTCTTTCCATTTACTGTCAGGACTTCTACAGCCACAGTAACTGGGTGGAACTGGGATACACTGAGCCATACATCAACCTGATACGCCCAGACCTTCCCCTGGAAAACCTGGCAGGTGTGTGTGTGTGTCATACACATAACTATGCACATATTTATGTGGGTTGGGTAACATGTTATGTAATAGACTATATCCATATTCTGAAGATAAAACTCTAACTGAGAGCATATCTACAGCCAAAGAGCAGAGTGTGATGTTTTGTCTTTCCATGCTATGGTCACAGAGAGTACGTCATTCTGAATGGCTGCATTATTTTAAGATAAACAAACAGCTCTGACATGGCATACTTATCACTGTTCTTACATATAACATAGAGCAGAGGTCATCCCAAAGATTACTAATTGTGTACCTTTTCCTTGTGTAGATATCCAAACTTCCACCTGCAGCGACTGTGCCAGTGGAACGTGTCCCAATTCCATCCTGCCCAACATCCTGAAAGAGAAGAAACTTACATCAGGCTACATGGGAATCTTCTCAGCTGCCAAGCCCAAAGGTATCAGTGAAAAACATGTCTCCAAGACATATTCAAATATTGTTACCACAGAAACCTTTGTTTTCCATTTTAAGGAGAAAATAAACTTCCACGGCTAGTCAAAATATGCAAATATTTAAATGAGACCATTATAATTGTGAGTAGGAATGTAGGATAGGCATATATATGTCACAGCGCTGCTCTGTTTCCCTTCTGTCACTCTGCCTCACTCTCCCTCAGTTCACCTAGCACCCACCTCACCAGCCTGTCACAGCTCTGCCCCTTCTCCCCTGCCACTCTATCTCTCACTCACCTAATCAGTTCATTCAGTGCACCTGTCAGCCACACCCACCTCATCAGCTCAATCACTCTCACCTGCCCACTCTGCTGCACCTACTCACCTTAGTATTTAAACCCGTCACTCACTCAGTTGTTGCCAGATCGTTCTCCGCATTCATGCCAGACTTTCCAGCGTTTTCCCTCCGGCTGATTTCCAGTTGCCGACCCTGCCTGTTTGGACTTCGCCGCCTTGCCCCTGCCCCGGTAAACGACTCAGCCTTCCGTCCCCGACCACGAGATTCTTGCCTTGCCTCTGCTCCGGTAAATTGCTATAGCCTTCTGTCCCTGACCAAGAGTTAAGCCTCCGCTTCTTCTGGTTTCTGTCTGCCCGCTCCCCTGACGGCTTGGCGTTCCACTGGTTGGGTTTCTCCACATGAATAGATCCAAGCCTGGTTTCCTGTTGTGTGTACTGCCTGGAATAAAGCTTCTTCCTACTACTCCGTGTGTCTGTCGTACTGCTTTTGGGTCCTTAACACACCCATTACAATATAAGCTTAATGCTTCTGCCTATGCCTTTTCAGTTATATTGTATATTATATTATATATAGGCTGTATACATTGTATTGACGAGGTCAGGAAAAAACAGGCAGACATCACAAAAAACAGGCACATGAGCACAAGGAAATCACTGGAATTCTTTGCACAGAGGACTAAGAATTGACACAAATTTATAAAGAGTCTTCTTCATCTGCATTACCACAAACCAGTTATGTGGAGTGTGGACTGAGGATCTATCCTCTCTCTAATCTGACAACAAAACAAAGAAAACAATATAATTTAAAGAACAAGAGGAAACAAATTGGAAATTATATTAACAATAATAATAATAAAAATGAATAAATAAATAAAAAAATCCCTGAAATTCTAGTCATTAGTCTTGTTGACCCTTAATACTCTATAAGAAGTTTCCAACATTTGTCACTAGAATTATACTTTGGTAGATTTCTGATTCCTCTCCACACCCTTTTTCAAAACTTCTCTTTCTTAATTGTACTTCTGACAAAATGGCAAAACATGGTCCACAGTTTCTTCTTCCTCACACAATTCACATTTTTCATTATTATGTTTTCTAATAACACAGGGGGAACTGTTAAACCATGTAGGACTATTGCTTAGTCTTGTTATGATCATTTCCTCTTTCCTATTTTGTCCACCAGGTCCGGCATTCCCAAAAAAGGGTTTATTTAAAAAAATATATATTCCTTTACTCCCTTTATTCCATTCTGCTGTATGAATTAAAGATCTAACTATGTCCCACACATTCATCTCTTACCAGTTCAAGGAGGCCAATATTAATTTCTGGCCAAGGAGGAACAGCTGGCAGAATCTATTGAAACAATATTTGATTTTGCTAGAATGATGATTTATGTATGCAGCCACATTTTGAAAAAAGTCATTAATTAACTACAAACAGGAAGAGGATCAGTCGAGTATCTTAAAGTAATAGTTAAATAATGAGATGTGAAGATTGATACCACTCTCCTAGCTTTCAGGTCGTAGCAGTCACTTACTGGAGTCTTGTCATCATGAGCTTTACAGCCAACCAGCATAGACTACAGAAAGTCACTGATGCGGCTGAAGAAGTAGTTAGGTGCAAAACTAGCCATGAAACATAATTGTCATACTTTGTTTGTATGCGAATTCAACAAATGAGCTATAAAATTACAAATAGTAAGCTTCATAGGTGATATTGGGTTAACTTTGGACAATGTGAGGTTAGCTGTTTCCCATTGTTTCCAGTCTCATCTGACAATTTATTGGGTTTTAATGATGTATTAAAATCCAGATGAAATACTTAAAAAAATATTATTTACAAATCGGAGTACAAAACAAACAATTAAATTCTGCCAGGTAATTCAGCCTACCCAGAAAAGCACACTTGAGTACATAACATACACAAGTCCACTATGAAAAGCAATTAAAACTGAATACCAGTTCAACCGCCTGTCCGTTTTGCCCTTTGCCAGGTAAATGTAGCCATGGAGGTGCAGCTGACCTGACTAGCACAGCAGAACCTCGCGGAGGCATCAGCAAAGATGAGCGCCGCTCAGACAACGTGGCCCTCCACAACGCTGCAGTGAATGCAGCCACAGCCGCCAGCCTACAGCTGCTGGAGGACATCCGATTAGCTATTGGGGACAATGACTTTCTGAGGTATGACGTTCAGATGTGAAAAATATCTCTCGAATTGATCTAGAATCTCAAAGTCTTACTTAATGATTTCACTGTCCAGACTGAAGGGAGGTTAAGTTTACCGACCCTTTAACTCTCAATCCTCTTTCTCTTTGTCACAGAATGATGGGGATTGCCCGCGCATCCGTTGTGTGCTTTGTAATCGACACTACTGGCAGTATGTCGGCTGATATCGATGTGGCCAGGAATGTCGTTTACGAAATAATTGACAGCAAAAAAGGAACACAGGACGAGCCATCCGAGTACATTCTGGTCCCCTTCAATGACCCTGGTATGAACTCATGTTTACAAAACCATTAGTGATTTAAAAAAGATGTCACTAAAAAAGATACATTTATTCCAAAATACTTTGAGCCACTGGTTTGTCTTGGCACTTAGCCCCTTTTCTGTGCTTTATAAGTAGATTTTGGACCTTTGATCAGGAAAACAGACCCTGATGAGATGAAAATAGAACTCAACAAACTCACAGCGAGCGGAGGTGGTGATACCCCAGAGATGTGCCTGTCAGGACTTCAGGTACTAAAACAACAATCTTTACTAGTTCACAAAATTGTAATGGACCACTTAAGAATATGGTGATGAAGAAAGAACTTACGAGGTTCATTGTTTTATTCCTCCAGTTGGCTCTCGCCGGTGCTCCTGACTCCTCCCAAATCTATGTTTTCACTGATGCTATAGCCAAAGACATTGCCCTAAAGGACACTATTGTTGCTCTCATCAGGAGCTCCAAGTCAACGGTAAATACTGACTGACACCCAAAGATGCCCTGTGTTCATTCAGTTTACCTAAGTGAATTTAATTTGAAAGGCTTGGGGTATCATTTCCACATTTCATGATTTCCACAGGTGTCATTCTTTATGACAGGGCCCACTGGGAGGCGCCGTCGTTCCCCCAGTGCTAGTTCCTTTGAAGACTACAAGGACCTTGCTTTGGCCTCTGGAGGCCAGGCCATCCAGGTGTCTAAGAGGCAGTTGCCTCAGGCCACAGACGTCATCCTTGACACCTCCACTTCAGCTCTGGTAAAACTGTGCAGTTCTAATAGTATATTCTGTACTATCTGAATAATGTAGCCTTCAGTGGTTGTTACAAAAATTGTAAAATCATCAGGCTCTTTTTTCCCCCATCTCTCTCAGGTGACAGTTCTTCAGCGAGCAAGGAGCCCTGGGAAGCAGGAGACATTTCCCTTCATGTTGGATGAATCTCTGAAAAATATCACCATCTACATCACAGGACAATCCATTACTTTCACTTTGACCAACCCTGCAGGTAACGATCCCAATGCACTGTTTGCACTGGTTTAAGACAATGTCAATACTTGACACTCGTTAGGTTTCCTTTTTTTCCCCTGCTGAGAATATGATTGTGATACATATTTATTAATGATGAATGCCTGCCATCAATTTCCAGGTGTGAGCCAGAACCACAATGAGGCCAGCGGTAAGCTGGGGACCATACACACAGTGGGCAACTTGCGGAGAATTCGTCTCAACGCTGACAACCAGGCAGGATCCTGGCAGATTAACATCATTTCCAACCGACCATACATGCTTAAAGTCACGGGTCAGATACTGTGTTCACTACACATGCCCTTCCTGTACAGATGTGATGTTGAAACTGTGTCTTCTTTCGTATACACTTAATTTGTAGATTAAAGAAATAGTTCAACATTTTCTCATCAAACATTTGACAAGAAAGCAAAACAAGTATTTCCAAAAATGACTAACTGTTCCTTCAGTACAAAAATTTTGGTCCACAAAAACCACATCAACTAATTCAGCTCCTAATGTCAAAATAGTTGAACACAAATTAATACACAGGTGTTGGTCAAACATAATACTGGTTTTTTTAAAATTGTTATCTGTATTTACTGTAAATCTGTGCTTGTGTTTCCAGGCCAGAGTACCATTAACTTCATCTATGGCTTTGTGGAAAGCTTCGGGGGACCTCACCCAGGTTACGCAGTACTTAGTGGGCGTCCACAAGCAGGTACAATACATTCAATAAAGCAATGAAACCGTTTCACAACAGTATCATCTCATTAACTGTATATTGTACAGGTAAAAAGTGTAATTATCAATCATAAACGTGATGGTGTAATAAAGAGTCTCTATAGGACCACTATTATATTGGCTAGAAGGGATTTATTTATTTACTTTTTCTGTTATTAAATATCTGTATATTAGATTGGATTGTTTCCCGATCATTAAGCATGTGTCACGTGTTGATGTTTCATCAGTGCTGTGCATGTGTTGTCTTGGGCAGGTGCCACAATGTGTGGTCTCTGTGTAATAATAGCACAAGTGACAAACAATATTTTCATATTGACAAAAGGATCAAATGACTAGTTGTTTGTAAAAGAATGAATATTAAGAGCCAATAATCACCCGACTGTCTTTGGTCTTTTAGAGTTTTAGCACCCTTTCTTAAAACATAATTAAAACAGAGTTGAAAATCGACTCATATTTGCCAGGTTTACAGAAACACGACTCTGAAGAAATGCTAATGTTGCTCTCTGACTACTGGGTGTGTATATTAGCAACTGTTTGCTTTCAAGTTTGCTATAACATACTATGACCAGATTTCACGGTTTGTGCGGGATTGTCCCAGTTTGAGCTACAACGGACTGATTGTCAAGTACCGGGCCACAAAAATGCTGCATTCTGCACACACTGCAAGAGTAGCGTACATTTTTTTACCACAAAATGAACAAAAGCTGTGGCAATGTCGAGATAAAAAAATCGGCCAAACACAGACGTGCATGAGCGCATACATGTGCGCATGAACATTTGGTACATTTAAGGGTCCCGGTTTGGTGGTTTGAGTATAGTCACCATTCCATAACAACTTTATAAGCTGATAACATGTCTGATTACAGCCTGTCTCCACTGCAAGTGACCAAAACAATCAATAATCATGCAGGACCTTACTGAGCATTTTTCTTTCCTATGGCAAGGGCCAATCAAACAGTTAAGATTATGATCATGTTGGGCAAATCAAGCATCGTTCCACCACCCATTCCCCAAAGCATCAATTGTCACTTTTTTTCATGAAAATTAATCTTTCTCTTCTTATTTTTTTACTTCTCTTGTCTGGAAACCCAGGCCAGCCGGCCACTCTGATGCTCTCAGTAATGGGTAGGAAAGGTCCGTCCTCGATGACCATAGGCTTTGTTGCCCTGGTAACTGTGTCTGGTCCTGAGACTGTTAGAAATAGCACAACATCTGACATGGGCAACGGAGACATCCTGGTGACTGTTGATGACGTCCCTGATGGGGAGTTTGTGGTTATCCTTAAAGGAACTGACAAAGTGTCAGGCAGTGAATTTCAGAGACAGTCTACCACCCAGATGTCCGTCTCCAAAGTGAACATCCAGGTTGGTCTCTGCACTTCCTGTTCACGTCCTTTGTACACACACAAGCAGTTTTTGTTTTTATTTAAAGTAAGATGAAAGAATATAAATACTTTTGTAGTATGTAAGAACAATATCACTCTTCTTCCACTGTTTGTTTTTATTATTTAAATTCCAATTCCCTTTAGGCTGTGGTAGACCGCAGTGTGGAGCCAGGAAAAGCCTTCAATCTCACCTTCAGTGTTATGACCCAGGGCCCTGGTGGTCAATACTCCATCAGCGCCAGTAACGACAGGAGCTTTCCCATGTCCTATTCAGACAGGTTAGGAGAAGCAGCTAAAAAACAATTCTTCTGTTGAATATTCTTATAATACTGACACATCTGTAAATCTAGAGTACTCATTTCTGCTACCTGATGCTTAGGGCAAAGTTACATATGGGTGGGGTAGCAACTTTGTGCAACCCCACCCATCAGTTGAAGTAAAGGTCACTGTCTGGTTTAAGGCAGAAATTCTGCTCTGTTTCAACTGCTCACATTAGGGGGCGCTGTGTCCAACAATTTCGGTAACTTTCAGAAATCAATGATCAAACATTTACACCCAATTCACAGTGTTACTGGTCAGCCGTGTGGAGGTAAGAATGTAAGCTGAGTTTGAACTTCCTCTTGCCTGGATATAGACTTTTAATATTTAACCAAAATCAAATGCCTGGATTATTCATAGTAATAGCTCATGTAATCACAAAGAGTTTTTTTCTTTCTTCTCTTGACAGCCTCACCTTGACAACTGGACAATATGCTAATTCTACTATGACCATCATGCCACCTGCCGAAACACCATCAGGCACTGACGTCACTGTGACTCTGGAGGCCAAGTCGCCCAATGGGGTTGACTCCAATTACGTAGTTTTGAGATTCTCTGTTGTGACCAAGGTAACCACACACCTCCTGGATTACACAGATGGAAAGAGTGAAATAAACTCATAAATAGAGTGCTGCAGGAATGAGTCCTAAAACATGGAAATGAGTCAGCATATTGCACTTCCTGTTCCCTTGTCTTAAAGTCAATGGGTTTGTAAGTATCATAAACATGTGTTTGCCACAGAGTTTGTTTTCTTTAATAATCCAAAATCTAATGGAAAAATTCCATTGGTTTTTGATGAGGGGACCAAATTTCCGGGTTGGACTACAAAATGATGTCCTCCCTGCAGCACTCTATTAAAAAGCTTTTGAACATGGCCACAAATTAAGCTTTTACAGATGCACTTCTTCAAAAAGTATACACTTATCCAACAGATCTGAATTTACGTTTGCTGTGATTCATGATTAAATAATACCTTCCTTTTCTCGTTCTCTGTCCAGATTACAGATTTTGTTCAGCCCGTGTGTGAAGTGGTGAATGTGCTGGCTGATGATTGCCCTCAAGACGTGGCTCAGTGTAAACCTTTCCAGTGGAAGCTTGCGGCCACCCTTACAGACGGAAATGGTACCGGAATAGAGACTGTTTCCATGCGCAAGGGCAGTGGAAACCTCACAACCACCTCTCTGAGTGCTCCAATCATTCAGGCCAACTACACAGCCTCCTGCTGCTCGCAGATTGTTGAGTTTGTAGCGGTAGATGCAGTTGGAAATGTGGGCAAGTGCTATCACTCCATTGTACGCTCTGCAGGCCCGCCTTCCTTAAATATGTCGCTGCCACTGTTGTTTTGCCTGCTGGTATCTTCCTTTGTAACAAAGTTTTGAAGGGCTTAAGTTAGGTTGACTTTACTCGGCATCAGGTGTTGGATAAACCGTTTACCACTCTAAATTACTTTAAATAAACTTGATTCTGGTGATGGTTATATAGTGCTCAGATATCCATCTTAAATGAAGGTGATCACTGATAAGGAAAGAGATTATGAATGTATGCTTTTGTTGTCCAAAAAGCCACAAAAAAAACCTGCCCATTTAGTTGTATCAGGAAATATTTTTATAATTCTATATATAGTTTTTGTAATGTGTCAGTTTTGCTGTTAAAACCTTGGTTGGTGCAGATAATCTGAGCATGAAGGAAGATTAATCACCCATTTTTATCACATATATCGTGGTCAAAGAACAACATGTACAGTCAATTATATTCTATGGACAGTTTTACATTTTTCATTGAACAAGCATTCAATTCAATTCAATAAAATATATTTCATTTCCGGGGTAAAAAATATTCTGTGTAGTGCATATTATGACATGATCTGGTGGACCTTATCTGGGTGGGAAAAAAAAAGTAAATAATGGAATCTCCCGGTATAACCTTTTCTCATTTCCCTGGTCTAAAGTGACCTTACTCAATTCCCTGGTCTAAAGTTACCGCCCCTCCCCCTCTCTCACTTTTTTTCATTCCCCAGGTCTAATGTGACCAATTCTCATTTCCTGGTCAGAAGTGATCTGGTCCCGAAGACCCAGAATCTCATTTCCCGGTCGGATTAAGACCTGGTTCCGAGGACCCAATTTCTCATTTCCTGGTCGGAAGTGACTTGGTCTAGAGCAGGGGTGGCCAACCAGTCAGAGACTAAGAGCCAACATTTTTACTGTGTTACTGCAAAGAGCCACATAAAACACAGGCACACATTCGCACCCCAACGTGATTGGTTCACTGCTTCTATGGCTGTCACCATAGACTGTATGCTGTCACACACTCTCCCGCACGGACACAGAAAATTCGATATGAATTGAAGAGCCGCATGAGACCGGGCAAAGAGCTGCATGCGGCTCACGAGCCGCGGGTTAGCCACCCCTGGTCTAGAGTGACCCAATTTTCTAATTTCCTGGTGTAACATGACCTGGTCAAGAAGGACTGCTTTTCTGAATTTCTGGTAGAACATGACTGGTCTAACTGGACCGTATTCTTATTCCAAGTTAAAAAAATTAAAAAAAGATTACTCTCTTCTCCTTTATCCGGGAACTCCTTCAATCTCTCACTGGTCCTTCTAACATCTATTCTGTGATGTGGTCTGACATGCCCCACAACTATCCTGTGCTGCCTTCTTACTCAAACCCCAACTATCCTGTTCCGTTATGATATGATATGATATGATATGAAACCCTGAAACATGAGCCGTTGCATGTTTAAACAGAAAACATGAATTATTCTGACACATTGATGTACAGGTCATTGACATGCCTATCTCCGGTTTAGCATCAAAGTCGATTGATGGACAAAAACTTTTTTATCCTTGAAAAGTGTGTATCTCCTTCCTGAGGGCAATAACCTGTATTCACTATACAAAACATGATTAGTGTTTGAGGTGATGTTTTTTGCCAAAGCCTGTTGTCATACATGGAACTATCCTGAAGTGGTTGTCCAACAATCTTTGAACAAATGTTTAGTTGTTGTAACATGACCCCCACTTATTCTTTCCTGCGGTCTGTTGAGACCCCTGCTATCAATTTTGTGATCTGTTGAGAGTTAAGTAACGCTAAACAGCAAGACAAAGAGAGCTCACAGCAGTTTTTTTTTTTTACAAAATCATGGGTTTAAAGCAGTGAGGGTTATTTTAGTAACAACAGCCTGGTGCAGAGTGCTTTAGATTATTTCTCCTTCTTTGTTATTATTAGTTTGAATTGCTTGTGTTTGGTAACAATTGTTTTATTTACCTAGCTTGGTTTATTTAAATTGTCTTGCCTTAGATAATGTCTTGCTGGATTTTGGATGAGCAAGTAGACTCTAGGTATAACCTGTAGCAAAGAAAAAAATAATGTTGAACATGGTAGTTTTTCACATTTAACCCTTGGTAAAGCTTGTTGAGAAAATTGACCTTGAACTAGCCTTTTTTCTTAGCTAAACTCTGCACCAGGCTGTTGTTACTAAAATAACACTCACTGCTTTAAACCCATGATTTTGTAAAAAAACTGCTGAGCTCTCTTTGTCTTGCTGTTTAGCGTTACTTAACTCTTGAAAAAGCTCAGTACCATTTCTATCTCTGATGTGTGTACGGAGAAAACCTTTTAGCTCATTAACAGTTAAGTCACTTTTGTTCGTTAGCATAGAATGAACCAGCTTTTAATGATCTTAATCACAGTGCGAATTACCTCTGACTCAGTAAAACCTTCATGCATACCTTTATCTATTTGTTTACAAAGACTGCTGTATGAAATGTCAGAACCAACATCAGAGATGTGTCCACCATGTAGTTTATACTCTCTGCGTGGGAGCAGAGCAGCAACATCATTAAACCTCCGTACCTGTTCTTCCATTCTGGAAGATAGACTCACCCTCCCGTGGCGGGCACCCCAACATCTGCTGTGAGTGTATGCAATATGCATTACAAAATAGAATACAAAAGACAAGAGATAAAAATGCAAAAAATATAGTAGGGTACCAAAGCTAAATTACCCAAATTAATTTGTCACTAATCTACAGTCTGGACTCTTTTTTTATCACATCAAGATTGCAAAGGTTTCTAATTTTTTCATGGAGAACGACGGCTATAACTACTGGCCTCATCTATGCAATATTGTAATGTGAGTGGAATTTAAAGGCTGTAACTACAGTCTAAAAATGTGAAATCAGTTTAAAGCCTTACAGTTTGAGTTGTTAAATGTAAGCCCAACTGTAACATACCTGTCACATGTCTTAATACCAGCATTCACCACAAACCAGGAAGTGGTAGGACCCCAGACAACAAGAGCTACCCGTGACTATGCCTGTGTTTTTATGTCCTGTTATGTGGCTGGAGAGTTAAATCAATAATTTGCTACACCTGCCCAGACCACAAAACTGTGTTTTCCTCAGTGGTTAAACACATTCTGTTATCAAAAGACCTTTCGAGAGAATTTGAGTAGTTTAAAGACATACTCAAATTAATATTACGGTTGTTGTTGTCAGCTCACAGCCACGTTACTAATTCGTCATTGTATGGAATCATTTTTGTGACACGCATTATTCACAAAAATTAAAATCATCGGAACAGAAGTGCATACAGTACGACAGTATTTTATTTATTTCTTAGCTCATTAATTGCAGCATTAGAAATGCTTTTGGTTATTTATACATTTTTCACAGCCCCTAAAACATTAGATTTTGTTCCGCGCTACCCCGAAGTGGAAAATATATATTTTTAGATACTCTTTATTGTTCAGCTTTTTTCTCCCTTCCGTCAGTTTCTATTTAACTCACTTTTCAGCAGGTTCCTTTCCCCCATGTCAACTCATTTCTTACATCAATATGCTTCCTTTCTTTGCTATAGCTCTTTCCACTCAATGTGCACTTTGGACCCATATATCTGAGGGGAGATGGGTTGAGGTTCAGCTGGCCGCCTGGTCTCTATGTCATGGGATTTTTAAGGCAGGGCACTATCGGCATCTACCAGGAATGTTCTAAGGAACTGCGCCTTTGGGGTTACTGCAGTAAAACACCTCCTGCCCTGTCCAGATACCTGGCCGGACTGGAGTACACTATTTATCGGAGGGTATAAAAACAAAGTTTACCTGAGCATTGAGTGTTCGGTTACTAACTTTGATGTAACTGTAGATGATTCAGTCAGTTATACTTTTCATGATTTAGTGCTGAAACTGTTGAGCTTTTGCCCGAGCTCACTAGTTAAACATTAATCTGTAACTCAATCTGTAAATCCATCCATCCATCTTCCGTAACCTGCTTATCCAGTTAAGGGTCGTGGGGGTGCTGGAGCCGATCCCAGCTGTCAATGGGCGAAGGCAGGGTACACCCTGGACAGGGTTCACCTGGACAGGGTTCACCTGGACAGGGTGTACCCTGGACAGGTCGCCAGCCTATCACAGGGCTGACATATAGAGACAAACAACCACTCACGCTCACATCCACACCTACGGGCAATTTCAGAGTCATCAATCAACCTAAGCTGCATGTCTTTGGACTGTGGGAGGAAGCCGGAGAACCCGGAGAGAACCCACGCTGACACGGGGAGAACATGCAAACTCCACACAGAAGGTTGTCCAGCCCGGGAATTGAACCCGGGCCCCTCTTGCTGTGAGGCGACAGTGCTAACCACTACACCACCGTGCAGCTCAATCTGTAAATGATACTGGCAAATAAACTAGGGTGATTACAAAGTAAAGTAATTTATGTTTTATTACAATGTTAAATCAATCAGCTGACAAATCCTCATAGTCCTTTCTGAAAAACCTATTTGGAAAACCACAGATGACTGTACCATCACCATAACAGCATAAAAAAAAAAATGATGAGCTGCTGGGACTGAGGGAGGGATAGGCACATGCTAGAAGTCTGAAGTGTGTTGACTAAGAATGACAGAAGTGGTGGACAGATGTAGTTAATATTTAATTTTGTGAACTTAATCTTTTTTTTTGCGACAAAGGTGGGGCAAGTCTCAACTTGCCCCACCTTTGTTTGAACAGGGTGGTAATCTTGGAGATTAATTTCTTCAGTTATTTCAGTGTGTGTCACTGCACTGAGTTACAGTGGGTATTCAGGTATAAAGAGGGGTGGTGGGGCTGCATGAGACACTTCTTTAGGAGTCATTGGATTCATCACAGCTGAGAGACATCAAGGTATGATTGTATTTGAAAGATACATTTTGTTGATTTAATATACTAGGTTGACATTTTTCCACAATGCTGAAGACATTTTGAAGTTTTGAAACAAATTTTGATCGATTTGAAAAATATTTTCATAATGATAAAACGATTAAGACTAAATAATTCTAAGTATAGAATAAGCACTTCCATTTATCAGATTGTATATTACTTTTGTAGGGACTTTTTAAATGCATATATCTAAAATCCAAGTGGACTTTTCCCTATTTATTCAATAAATTAACCTGTAGTCCATTGCATTGTTGTAAACTAACATTCACTTTTTAGTATATATGTTTTATTTAATGTTATATTTTATCCATCCATCCATTTTCTGTAACCTGCTTATCCGTTAAGGGTCGCAGGGGTGCTGGAGCCGATCTCAGCTCAATGGGCAAAGGCAGGGTTCACCTGGACAGGTCTCCAGTCTGTCGCAGGGCTGACATATAGAGACAGACAACCATCCACACTCACATCCACACTCACATCCACACTCACATCCACACCTACGGGCAATTTAGAGTCTTCAATGCACCTAAGCTGCATGTCTTTGGACTGTGGGAGGAAGCCGGAGAACCCGGAGAGAACCCACGCTGACACAGGGAGAACATGCAAACTCCACACAGAAGGTTGTCCAGCCCGGGAATTGAACCCAGGCCCCTCTTGCTGTGAGGTGACAGTGCTAACCACTACACCACCGTGCAGCCCCGTTATATTTTATACAATTTGTAATTTCATCTTATTGGGAAACCATTTTCCAGTTGACTCAGCTCACTATTTGTGAAATCACTGAGAAATCCTTGTGAATAGCAAATAAACGACAACAGGAAAACTTAAATGATACGTTTGGTGGGGAGTGGCTGTATCAGCACATTCTTCAAGTTTGCACTGTGTGTCTTGCGTATGAACTCTGCATGCCATTAAGTTCAGGGAATTTAATAACTTGGAGTTTTGAAAGGATGCTTAAGACAAAGTTCTTAAAAAATCAGCATATGTTGCTCGTTTTCTTTGCCATCACCTTTACATAGTATAGTTTAATTTTGAGTATGAATAAACAGAAAAGGTATTATATGTTCCTGAGCATTTTCCTTTCTTTTTGTCATACAGAGGTAGATTTCAAGTATAATTGTAATGTGTCTAATATATAATATAATAATATAATATTTAATATATCTTTCAGAAACATTTGTCAATATAAGCATCCAAAGTCAGAACACAAAGCAGTTGAATCACATGAATTAACTCCTTTTTCGTCATGTATCATTCAACCAGCCTGATAACTGATATCTAATAATTTTCTCCCATTCTGTAGATTGATCATGACTTCAGTGCTGGGCATTACCCTGCTGACTTTGGTCCTATCAGCGCCCATAGTGGCCTTTGTGCCCATCGGGGGTGGGGCGTCCACCCATGTCAGCATTACAGGAACGGCTCTATTGCAAAAAGTGAAAGAGACATGTCGGGCGGTGGCTGATGAAGCTGGTCATGAGTTCAAACCCACGGTAGGACCTAAGATTACAAACGTGCATGACGGCACAAATATAGTCACACACAACACAGAAACAAACAAAGAAATACTCACACGTTCCTCACTCATTTCAACACATTTGTATGTTTTAACATATATACACTGGGTACATTTTCACCCAACTGTGCCTCTTAATATTTTTAAGGGGGAAAAAATATGTCTGCCTTTTGCATTTCAACAAAGCTGGGGGTGAGGAGAGTTGCTTATGGGAGTTATTTAAGTAGAACAGTACAGATTCTTTTAGCCATGCTAGTGGTATGGCTCAAGGGATAGTAATGTTGGTCTGCTGGACTGTAGGTCCACCACTTTGGTGCTGAAATATTTCAACAATGATCTGATGAATTGACCCAAAATTTTGTACGGACATTCATAGTCCTCAGCAGGTGAATCTTCCAATCTTCTTTTCTTCTTATATCTACATACGAAGCCGGTTCTATTAACAAAGTGTGTTGCATAGCCATGATTCACTCCGTAGCTCAGAACAGACAAACCAAACACAGGCTCTAGATAAGGCCATTCAGAATTTTGTGTCTGCCTCTGTAGTCTTCCTCTGCTTTTATTGGCATGGGAGAAGATTTAGTTTGTTGCAGTCTGCAACCTGATTGCTGGATGCCAGCAAATCCTACCCACTGGCCCTTTAAGTTTTTCCTGAATCATCCAATAAAATAGAGCCCCGACTTGTTATAAACACTTAATTGTATCATTTGTGACAAAAAAGGCAGCATTCTGGAGAGCCATACTGTAACCTCTAGCCTTTGACCTCTGGCTGCAGGGTTCGTCTCCTGAAGAGCTGGTTCAGGCATGTCTAGGTCCTACAGCAACAGGAGAAGTGTCTGGTGCCAAATTTATCTCTGCTCTTCAAGAGATCTACACCCAGAACGGACTAGTAGACCGCGACTTTGTCAACAGGTTGGAGAAAGATCTAAACAAATCAACTGTTATTACAGAGCAATGCAATATGGGACTTTGTGAGCTGCTAAGCTTTAAAGATGATTTGCTTACACTTATTATTTGTGAAAAACTCTTCTAGTGCTCCACACCACTTCAACTCAGAGGCCTTTCTGGAGGGCGTGGCCTAATCATGGAGGGTACGGTGACCATTAAGGCTAACATTCGCAAGGAGAACTTCCAGGCTGCCAGGGAAACACTGGGCAGGGTCCTTCATACACTGCAGGTAAGATGGAAAGAAACTGCTGGGTACAGAAAAGTTAAAGGGCAAATTGAGGAGGAAATGGAGTAAAAGACAGACATATATACTGGATGAAAGATTGGCAAGGTTAGAGAAGGCAGAATGAGCTAGGAAGGAGACTGAAAGGAGAAATCATAACTATGTCTGTGTGTATGTATAAAAGTGTTAATATTTGTCTTTCCATTTACTGTCAGGACTTCTACAGCCACAGTAACTGGGTGGAACTGGGATACACTGAGCCATACATCAACCTGATACGCCCAGACCTTCCCCTGGAAAACCTGGCAGGTGTGTGTGTGTGTCATACACATAACTATGCACATATTTATGTGGGTTGGGTAACATGTTATGTAATAGACTATATCCATATTCTGAAGATAAAACTCTAACTGGGAGCATATCTACAGGCCAAAGAGCAGAGTGTGATGTTTTGTCTTTCCATGCTATGGTCACAGAGAGTACGTCATTCTGAATGGCTGCATTATTTTAAGATACATAAACAGCTCTGACATGGCATACTTATCACTGTTCTTACATATAACATAGAGCAGAGGTCATCCCAAAGATTACTAATTGTGCATCTTGTGTACCTTTTTCTTGTGTAGATATCCACACTGCCACCTGCAGCGACTGTGCCAGTGGAACGTGTCCCAATTCCATCCTGCCCAACATCCTGAAAGAGAAGAAACTTACATCAGGCTACATGGGAATCTTCTCAGCTGCCAAGCCCAAAGGTATCAGTGAAAAACATGTCTCCAAGACATATTCAAATATTACCACAGAAACCTTTGCATCCTGGTTATAATTACCCTCAAGGAGAAGATAAAGTAGCTAGTCAAGTATGCAAATATTATAAATATATATTATAATGTTATTATAATATATAAAAAAAGAAGAATATTTCACTTTCTAATGACTAACATCATTTAAAACAGGTTACAATGAATGACTTATAACCTACAAAAGTAAACAAGACCATCTGTCAGATGGTTGGCAATTTCTATATATGGTTATTCTTAATACTTTTGATCTGTGGATTCAGCCCAAAATCAGACAAAATCATGCAAGTTCACCAGAAAGTTCTTCAGTTCAGACTCAAGTGTGGGCCTCCTGCAGCGAGCAGCCCATCTCGGACAGATCCAGATCTGGGTTTACTGCAGCCTTTGACCTGCAGTCAGAAGCTCCAGGAGAAGACGCTGCTGCCGGGTGCTGATCTCTCCTCCTCCTGCCAGGAGTAGAGATTCACCTCTCTGCTCCACTGGTCTGAGAGACAACAACACCACGCTGCTGGATCACCAGGCCATATAGCTTGGCCCACTAGACTGAGTGGAGCTGACTGTCAGTCCCTGCCGCAGTAAAATTAGAGGTTTTCGACAGGGACTCTGGTGCTCGGAAACACTGCCACTTTCTTGCAAAGGGACCGCCAGAATAAAAACAAAATGAAAGTTCCTTTCGTAGCTTTAGGCAAACAATATTTGATTTTGCTAGAACGCTAATTTATGTATGCGGTCATTAATTTATCTACAAACAAAGGAGGATCAGTCGAGTCCTACATCCTAAAGTAATTATTTAGTAATAAGCCGAGAAGATTGATACCGCTCTCACATCTGTCAGGTCGTGGCAGTCACTTCCTTGAATATTGTCATCATGAGGTTTACAGGCAACCAGCATAGACTACAGAAAAGTCACTGATCCAGCACAAGAAGAAGTTCTGTACAAAATTGCCCATAAAATCTTCACACTTTTATACAAATTAAACATCGATATAAATTTTTTATAGGTACTATTGGGTTAACTTTGGACAAAGTGAGGCTAGCTGTTTCCCCTTGTTTCAAGTCTTATCTGACATTCAAGATGCCCCAGTTCTTATTGGGATAAACATGATTCACTTCTGCCAGGTAGTGAATCATGGCAAAAAAAAAAAGGCACACTTGAGTACATAACAAGGACGAGTCTTCTATGAAAAGCAATTAAAACTGAATACCAGTTCAACCGCCTGTCCGTTTTGCCTTTTGCCAGGTAAATGTAGCCATGGAGGTGCAGCTGACCTGACTAGCACAGCAGAACCTCGCGGAGGCATCAGCAAAGATGAGCGCCGCTCAGACAACGTGGCCCTCCACAACGCTGCAGTGAATGCAGCCACAGCCGCCAGCCTACAGCTGCTGGAGGACATCCGATTAGCTATTGGGGACAATGACTTTCTGAGGTATGACGTTCAGATGTGAAAAATATCTCTCGAATTGATCTAGAATCTCAAAGTCTTACTTAATGATTTCACTGTCCAGACTGAAGGGAGGTTAAGTTTACCGACCCTTTAACTCTCAATCCTCTTTCTCTTTGTCACAGAATGATGGGGATTGCCCGCGCATCCGTTGTGTGCTTTGTAATCGACACTACTGGCAGTATGTCGGCTGATATCGTTGAGGCCAGGAATGTCGTTTACGAAATAATTGACAGCAAAAAAGGAACACAGGACGAGCCATCCGAGTACATTCTGGTCCCCTTCAATGACCCTGGTATGAACTCTTCTATACTGATCATCTAGAAAATCAGCGATTGTCTTAAACCCCTGGAGGTGTGATAATGCCATAGAATGTTATGCAGTATATGTAATGCTTGGACATATAGTTGTTACACCAGTTACAAATTAGTGTATGATACTATAGGATGAAAACATTTTGTCCCCTTTTCTGTGTTTAAAATGTAGGTTTTGGACCTATGATCAGGACAACAGACCCTGATAAGATGAAAATAGAAATCTCTAAACTTAAAGCAGCCGGAGGTGGTGATAAACCAGAGATGTGCCTCTCAGGACTTCAGGTACTAATATTACAATCTTTACTAACTAGGGTGGCTGTTGGTGTTCCAGATATGTTTTATGAACCCCTTGAAGACTATGGTGATGCATAAGGAACTTACGAGGTTCATTGTTTTATTCCTCCAGTTGGCTCTCACCGGTGCTCCTGACTCCGCCCACATCTATGTTTTCACTGATGCTATAGCCAAAGACATTGCCCTAAAGGACACTATTGTTGCTCTCATCAGGAGCTCCAAGTCAACGGTAAATACTGACTGACACCCAAAGATGCCCTGTGTTCATTCAGTTTACCGAAGTGAATTGAACTTAAAAGGCTTCAGGTATAATTTCCACATTTCATGATTTCCACAGGTGTCATTCTTTATGACAGGGCCCACTGGGAGGCGCCGTCGTTCCCCCAGTGCTAGTTCCTTTAAAGACTACAAAGACCTTGCTTTGGCTTCTGGAGGCCAGGCCATCCAGGTGTCTAAGAGTCAGTTGCCTCAGGCCACAGACGTCATCCTTGACACCTCCACTTCAGCTCTGGTAAAACTGTGCAGTTCTAATAGTATATTCTGTACTATCTGAATAATGTAGCCTTTGGTGGTCGGCACAAAATGCGTAAATCATCAGGCTCTTTTTTTCCCCATCTCTCTCAGGTGACAGTTCTTCAGCGAGCAAGGAGCCCTGGGAAGCAGGAGACATTTCCCTTCATGTTGGATGAATCTCTGAAAAATATCACCATCTACATCACAGGACAATCCATTACTTTCACCTTGACCAACCCTGCAGGTAACAAACCATTCCCAATGCACTGTTTGCACTGGTTTAAGCCAATGTCAATACTTGACACTCGTTGGGTTTCCTTTTTTTCCCCTGCTGAGAATATGATTATGAATTTCCAGGTGTGAGCCAGAAGCACAATGAGGCCAGCGGTAAGCTGGGGACCATACACACAGTGGGCAACCTGCGGAGAATTCGTCTCAACGCTGACAACCAGACAGGATCCTGGCAGATTAACATCATTTCCAACCAACCATACACACTTAAAGTCACGGGTCAGATACTCTGTTCACTACACATGCCCTTCCTGTACAGATGTGATGTTGAAACTGTGTCTTCTTCCGTATCAACTTAATTTGTAGATTAAAGGAATAGGTCAACATTGAGAGAGATATGCTTATTTGCTTACTTGCCGAGAGTTAAATAACACGTTTGACACCACTCTCATATCTATCTGGTAAATAAAGGCGACAACAAGCAGCTGGTTAGCTTAGCTTGCATAAAGACTGGAAATAATGTAAACAGCTACCCTGGATTTGTTCCACAATAGTAACCCTGAGTTTGCAGGGCGACCAGCAAATATTTTACGAAGTTACTGCTCGCTGTCAGAAATGTTCCTGCTCGTCAGCCCCAGGAAACAACTTATGTTCTTTACACTTTCCTTTTGTTACCTTTGGACATAGCTAAGCTAGCTGTTTCCCCTCTTTCAAGCTTATCAAATCTTAGCTTCATATTTACTAGACAGACATGAAAGTATTGTTCTTCTCATCAAACATTTGACAAGAAAGCAAATAAAAGTATTTCCAAAAATGACTAACTGTTCCATCAAGGTAAACTCCGTAGTTCATATTTATTTCCTTAATTTTTTGGTCCACAAAAAACACTAATTCCTATTGTCCAAATAGTTTAACACAAATTAATACACAGGTGTTGGTCAAACATAATACTGTTTTTTAAAAATTGTTATCTCTATTTACTGTAAATCTGTGCTTTTGTTTCCAGGCCAGAGTACCATTAACTTCATCTATGGCTTTGTGGAAAGCTTCGGGGGACCTCACCCAGGTTACGCAGTACTTAGTGGGCGTCCACAAGCAGGTACAATACATTCAATAAAGCAATGATACTGTTTCACAACAGTAGCATCTCATTAACTGTATTGGGAATGGCCCAATCAATAAATGATGATTATGATGATGTTGGGCAAATCAAGCATCCTTCAACCACCCATTCCCCCAAAACATCCAATGTCAATTTCTGTCATGAAAATGAATGCTTCTCTTTATTTCGTACCTACCTTATTTCTTTACTTCTCTCGTCTGGAATCCCAGGACAGCCGGCCACTCTGATGCTCTCAGTAATGGGTAGGAAAGGTCCGTCCTCGATGACCATAGGCTTTGTTGCCCTGGTAACTGTGTCTGGTCCTGAGACTGTTAGAAATAGCACAACATCTGACATGGGCAACGGAGACATCCTGGTGACTGTTGATGACGTCCCTGATGGGGAGTTTGTGGTTATCCTTAAAGGAACTGACAAAGTGTCAGGCAGTGAATTTCAGAGACAGTCTACCACCCAGATGTCCGTCTCCAAAGTGAACATCCAGGTTGGTCTCTGCACTTCCTGTTCACGTCCTTTGTACACACACAAGCAGTTTTTGTTTTTATTTAAAGTAAGATGAAAGAATATAAATACTTTTGTAGTATGTAAGAACAATATCACTCTTCTTCCACTGTTTGTTTTTATTATTTAAATTTCATTTCCCTTTAGGCTGTGGTAGACCGCAGTGTGGAGCCAGGAAAAGCCTTCAATCTCACCTTCAGTGTTATGACCCAGGGCCCTGGTGGTCAATACTCCATCAGCGCCAGTAACGACAGGAGCTTTCCCATGTCCTATTCAGACAGGTTAGGAGAAGCAGCTAAAAAACAATTCTTCTGTTGAATATTCTTATAATACTGACACATCTGTAAATCTAGAGTACTCGTTTCTGCTGCTTGAAGTTTAGGGCAAAGTTACATATGGGTGGAGTAACTCTGTGCAACCCCACCCATCAGTTGAAGTAAAGGCCACTGTCTGGTTTAAGGCAGAAATGATGCTCTGTTTCAACTGCTCACATTAGGGGGCGCTGTGTCCAACAATTTCAGTAACTTTCAGAAATCAATGATCAAACATTTACACCCAATTCACAGTGTTACTGGTCAGCCGTGTGGAGGTAAGAATGTAAGCTGAGTTTGAACTTCCTCTTGCCTGGATGTAGACTTTTAATATTTAACCAAAATCAAATGCCTGGATTATTCACAGTAATAGCTCATGTAATCACAAAGAGTTTTTTTCTGTCTTCTCTTGACAGCCTCACCTTGACAACTGGACAATATGCTAATTCCACTATGACCATCATGCCACCTGCCGAAACACCATCAGGCACTGACGTCACTGTGACTCTGGAGGCCAAGTCGCCCAATGGGGTTGACTCCAATTACGTAGTTTTGAGATTCTCTGTTGTGACCAAGGTAACCACACACCTCCTGGGTTACACAGATGGAAAGAGTGAAATAAACTCATAAATAGAGTGCTGCAGGAATGAGTCCTAAAACATGGAAATGAGTCAGCATATTGCACTTCCTGTTCCCTTGTCTTAAAGTCAATGGGTTTGTAAGTATCATAAACATGTGTTTGTCACAGAGTTTGTTTTCTTTAATAATCCAAAATCTAATGGAAAAATTCCATTGGTTTTTGATGAGGGGACCAAACTTCCGGGTTGGACTACAAAATGATGTCCTCCCTGCAGCACTCTATTAAAAAGCTTTTGAACATGGCCACAAATTAAGCTTTTACAGATGCACTTCTTCAAAAAGTATACACTTATCCAACAGATCTGAATTTACGTTTGCTGTGATTCATGATTAAATAATACCTTCCTTTTCTCGTTCTCTGTCCAGATTACAGATTTTGTTCAGCCCGTGTGTGAAGTGGTGAATGTGCTGGCTGATGATTGCCCTCAAGACGTGGCTCAGTGTAAACCTTTCCAGTGGAAGCTTGCGGCCACCCTTACAGACGGAAATGGTACCGGAATAGAGACTGTTTCCATGCGCAAGGGCAGTGGAAACCTCACAACCACCTCTCTGAGTGCTCCAATCATTCAGGCCAACTACACAGCCTCCTGCTGCTCGCAGATTGTTGAGTTTGTAGCGGTAGATGCAGTTGGAAATGTGGGCAAGTGCTATCACTCCATTGTACGCTCTGCAGGCCCGCCTTCCTTAAATATGTCGCTGCCACTGTTGTTTTGCCTGCTGGTATCTTCCTTTGTAACAAAGTTTTGAAGGGCTTAAGTTAGGTTGACTTTACTCGGCATCAGGTGTTGGATAAACCGTTTACCACTCTAAATTACTTTAAATAAACTTGATTCTGGTGATGGTTATATAGTGCTCAGATATCCATCTTAAATGAAGGTGATCACTGATAAGGAAAGAGATTATGAATGTATGCTTTTGTTGTCCAAAAAGCCACAAAAAAACCCTGCCCATTTAGTTGTATCAGGAAATATTTTTATAATTCTATATATAGTTTTTGTAATGTGTCAGTTTTGCTGTTAAAACCTTGGTTGGTGCAGATAATCTGAGCATGAAGGAAGATTAATCACCCATTTTTATCACATATATCGTGGTCAAAGAACAACATGTACAGTCAATTATATTCTATGGACAGTTTACATTTTTTTATTGAACAAGCATTCAATTCAATAAAATATTATTTTTTTCCGGGGTAAAAAATATTCTGTGTAGTGCATATTATACAGTTGAGATGATCTGGTGGACCTTATCTGGGTGGAAAAATGTAAATAATGGAATATCTTCTGTTTCATGTCACTTTGGGAAAAACAGAACTGATTTATGCCTATGTCCGTTGCAACGTGTCGGCCATTTTAAATACATGTTGCCATGTAAATAAAGGCATTTTAATATCACCTAGAGTGCTTTAAATTGGTTTTATTCCACCCATACAATGAGCCTGTCACAAGATGAAATAAGCATGTACGCCTTAAGGATTTAAGAGCATCTGTATGTGACCACCATAAAGATAGAGCAATGCTTCTACTCTATTGTCTTCAACTCCTTTTAGACTTCTGATTGACTTGCCAATCTCTGGTCATTACCCATTAACTTTGATAATAGTTACTGACAGAAAGTTCTTGTGTTAGTTGTTTTTCCATTATTCGACACTAATGACAAACTAATCACAGCTGTATGGCAAGTCATATCCTTAGTTACAATTAGAAATACATTTTCCAAGCATTAGAATAAATGATTGCACTACATGCCACATTAAAGTTATCCTCAACAATGAATTGTGGAAATAATATTCTTTCATTCAATAGGTTTTCAAGTAAAATGAATTTCTGAAATGAAAATAGTTGACCTACATTTGCAAAAAATATTATATAGGTTCCCAAACAAAAAAGTACACAGAAGGTGATTAGTTTGACGCCTCTACATTTATTTCCTGTTTTTTCATATTACAGGACCAAGAAAATATACATCTCAATACAACTTTGATAGTAATGAAATAAATGCAAATTCAGAATATTTACAATTTTTTACATGATGTTTAGAATTCTTAAAAGAAGAATGGGTTGATGTCTAACAATTGTTTAAATGTAGTTAGCGCTTTGAGAAAAATGAAAAACAAGATGGAAATAGGATTTAGCAAAGCAATGACATTGAATCTGTTTCTTGTAATAAAGCAGAATGTTAGACACAATGGCAAAATAAAAAAATATTGAATTTAAGCTCACACTTCTGCCCAGCTCTTTAAACATCCCAGCCGACCACTGAAGCTGTTTCAAAGGGAAAATTTAAGTAAAGACGGGAACATATCGTCTGAAGCAAAGGTGTGTCTGCTCAAACCTTTTTCCGTGACATTTTGTGCCCTTCCTGAGCTGAATGACGACTGTGGGGTTACATTCATTGGCTTCTGGGGATTAAGCACAGACTGCAAAAGCAGTCCAATTGGCCTAATTTGTTTCATGTCCAGTGTGAACCATTTTAATTTTTTAATACGAGAAGTGAAAGGCAATGTCATGACAGAACCTGTAATATAATGAATCTTAATTGTATTCACACAAATTGACATTTTTACAAGTATATAACAATACTTACACATACTTTTTATGCATTGACTGTGTCTTCCAGTTGTCAGAATGTCACATTAACGTCATGTGAAAATGGTGAAAAGGAGGGCATCAGAACCTTTTTGATAATAGGTAAAGGCTACCATTTTGAGTTTGGTAGTTGTAGGAATGAAGCAATCAATAAATAATGAAAAAAGTGATATTGCAAAAGCAAGAGATTTTAACATATCTGCTGGGGTTATTCTATAATTGTGGGTTATCTGTGAGAAAACAATTGAAGAAAACAAATGAAATCTGTGGCAGTTCTACATGCAGATGTTTGCACTTTATCAGATATCCAAAACAGATGTTCCCTGTAGATCAAGGCTACTTGAGGTTAGCATCATATTAACATTAGCATTTTTCAATTACGTAACAACATTTTCAAATATAAACTGTTCAATTAACAAACTAGAAATAATTAGTTGACCAAAGAAAATGCTACTTTATGTATTCTTAACAACCGACCAAAGTTTAAGACATAGTCAGAAATCTCCATTGATGTCTAAACTTATCTACCATGCAAAGAGCTTACGGTAATGAAAAAAAAGAGAAAAATTTACTAACAATTTTGGGAAATGTGCTTTTTGTTTACTTGCTAAGATTTAGCACTAACAGATGTGCATCAAATATGGAGCTGGAGCCAGGAGACAATTAGTTTAGCTTAGCATAGCATAAAAAAAGGGAGCAGAGGGAAAAGGCCTCGCTTTGTCCAAGGCCTCTAAAGCCCTTTAAATATGTTTTTAATCATTTTTTAAAAATAGGTATGCATTATACAATTTAAACAAAGCCTAAGAGGTGCTGCATCCAGTCTTAAATAATCCAATCTTCTCCTTGCTCTAGCTCCATACAGGCAAGCGTGACATTGATACCGATCTTCTCCAACTCTCGGCAAGAACACAAAATTGCTTATTTCCTATAATGACAAACTAATCCTTTGAGCCTTTATAAAAAACAAAACAAAAAATCCTCCTCTAATAAACACAGCATAAAAATAAAAATAAATCTCAATTTGCGTTTGTTTTACAAACACATTACATAAAACAAAACAAAAAAACTCATCAGATCCCATTCAAAACAAGTATTCTCACATTACAAGACTGTACATCTCTCTCCCTAAATAGATTGACATTCTCAGTGGAACAGGGTGGCATCTGGGATGTCCATCTTTCATAGTATTTTATGTACATTTTTTACATGCTTTTTCAGGTGACCCGACTGCGAGAAGCTCTTGGAACAGTGGGGGCAGGAATGTGGTTTCTCCCCTGTGTGGATATACTTGTGCCTTTTTAGGTTGTTGAAATCTAAAAATCCTTTCCCACAGAATGGGCACCAGTGTCTCTTCTCCCCATTATGCCACCTTAAATGCACATTTAGTTCTACCCTCCTTGCAAATTTTTTTTCACAGAGGTTGCAATGGAATGGTTTCTCTCCAGTATGAATCCGTATGTGGGCTTCCACATCTCGTTTTGTGAAGAACCCCTTGTTACAAATCTGGCAGATAAAAGGTTTAATCTTCCTGTGCACCATCTGGAGGTGTTTGGTGAGGCCAAAACGGTACACAAAGCCCTTCCCGCACTGCTGACAGATATGGATCCTACCATTCCGGTGCACCCTGCCATGCCGTTTAAGACCTTTTGAGTCTGGGAACCTCTTCCCACAGAGCATGCACGAGAAAGGTCGACGACCTGCGTGGAGGCTAACATGGCTTTCCAGGGCAGCAACGCTGCTGAGGACGCGGCCGCACTCGCCACACTGGTTCTTAAGCAGTCGCCTACCAATGACTGATAAAGGCTGTAATGGTGATACAACAGGTGGTGCTCTGATAGGTATGGGGAGGAGAGAAACACTGGGGGGGTAAGCTACTGAATGATCCTGCAATCTTGGTGATAACGGCTCTTTCCTTTTCCCCGCTGGAGGTGTTTTACTGGCTGACATTCTAGGAGGAGTCCACACAGCTTTAGCTGTACATTTTCTCACAGCCTCACAGCTAGCATTGCACTCTGCTAACTGGCCTGTTTTTGTTCCATTCAGCAATTTTGATTGACTAGTATTTTTAATTTTAGCTATTGTTTTGCCTTTTGCTGCTTCAGCCAACTTCTTAGCATCCACCGTGATTAATTTCTGTTCAGGACCAGTACCATCTTGAATTAATCTGGGTTTCTTGGCTGGAGTAGATTCCCTTTTCTTTCTAGGACTGAAACCATCTTCAGCCAATTTAGGCGACCTAACACTTGGGGAACCTGTTTCACTCTTGGGGTTTTTGGTACTTGCACTGTCTGTGGCTATGCTATACCTAGGACTGAATGTGTTGGATTCTCTTTTATTCTGTTTACTGCTAGAACCATCTTTAGGTAAGGTACACCTCCTACGGCAGAAAGAAGTTGATTCATCAATAGACACTTTAGGGCTAGTACCATTTTTACTTAAACTTGAAGTCCTCGGACTAACAGTAGATTTTCTTTTTTTAGGAACATCTCTACTTGAACTAGTCCTCTTAGGGCTCAAAGAAGTGGCTTTAGTACCTTTAGGGCTAGCACCATCTCTAGTTGAACTAATCCACCTAGGACGCACAGAAATGTTTTTGGCATTTTTAGAGCTAGCCCTCCTGGGACTCACAGAAGTGGATTTTGTCTTTTTAAGGCTAGCACTTTCTCTAATTGAACTAGACCTCTTCGGACTCACCGAAGTGGATTTTGTCGATTTAGGGCTAGCCCTTTCTTTCATTGCTGTAGACCTCCTAGGACTCACAGCAGTGGATTTTTTAGTTTTGGAGCCTACATCATCTGCACCTGAACTAGGCCTTCTAGGAGTCACAGGAGCAGATTTTCTAGTAGCCTTCAACCTCCTAGAACTGACAAAAGAAGGTTCACTAACAGTCTGCTGCGCGCCAACATCTGCTTCACGTAGTCCAGATCTCCTAGGACTAACAGGAAAAGGGTCATTAGTTGTCTTACTTGGAAATGCAACTTCTTCAACAGCTCCTGAGTCATTTGGGCGGATGGCAATAGGTTGTCTAGTTGTGTCTTTATTTTCTGGATTTTCATTCTCGAATATACTTTTCTTAGGGTTTACAGTGGGGGTCTCTGTTGCTGTGCATGGTTCTAAATTCGTTTCAGTTCTTCTAGCTTGCAAGCGAGTTTTGAGATGACTTCGGAGTTGGTCCACAAGGGATTCTTTCTGCAACCTTTTCTTTTCACTGGTGCTTGTCTCTGCTGCGGTGGTATTTACTGAGTCGTCGTTGGAGACCTATAACAAAAAGCACAATTACAAATTATTCTTGAATTTCCATAAAATCAACGAGTTTATGATTCAATCAAACAAAAACTAGAGCACATCGTTTAGAGTACAATATGTAAATGAATATCGCATTGCTCTTTTTTCCAATATTGTCCGGCCCTATTGTAAATAATAGTTTATCCCCAAATAAATGATATTGCTTAAAAGACTGAGAAATGTTTACTACTACATTACCATTTCTGAGTCTTCCGGTACAGGTGTCACTGCCAGCTGCGCCAGGAACTGGGCTTTAGTCATCTGCAAATGAGGATCAGATGTGTCCTTGGTGGTTAGATGTACAAGTGCAGCGGATTCCTTTTCTTCTATAGGTGGTTCATTAGGTGATGCACAATCTTGCACTGCAATGCCGATCATCTCCTCATCAGAAATAAGAGTAGATTCACCAGCTGTAGCATTTGCAACTGGTTGTTCAGTCTTGTTGATGGCTATTGTCGAGTTCACAACAACTGGTGCTGACACCTTTGATGTTGTAGATGGCCTGCTGTCAGGTGAGTCTTCTTCCAAAATGTTGCAGTTTTCACAAGATAATGATGCCTTCTCTTGAATATAATTTGGCTCTTCTGACATCCGAGAGGTATGTACAAGCAGAGCAACAGAAGTTCCTTTTAAACTTGGACAAATGTCAGTAGATACCACAAGCGTCTCTGGTGGCGGTGTTGATATGAACACAGATGATGGTTTCTCTTGTGTGCTATCTTCTTTCAAAGTGGATTGACTTTCAAGAGGTTCATCTGTAGGCAGTCTTGAGACCAAGACTGCTTCTTGGGCCGATACTGGAAATGGGAGCCTGGTTAATCTAACCACAGCAGAGAGCTTTTGTTCAACAGTCAGTGGTGCTACTGGAGACACGGAAGTTGGCACTAGCCCGACTAACATATTTGAACTGGAACAGGTTTCTGTAGATGCAGTTAACAGTTCATAAACAGAGGCTGTTTGTTTGGAAAATTCTAAGTTGTACAATGTTTTCTTCTTTTGAGACGAAATTGCGGCTACTTCATCTAAAACTGTTTGTGTATCCACAGAAATGCTTAAGTCCTGCGATGAAGAAATCAACTGCGGCGATGACACCAGTACAGCAGGTGATTCGGCGGACTCTTGCGCAGTTGTAAGAACAATTTTCTGTGACTGATGTTTACTTGATGCCACAGCTGACAACTGTCTTGGAACTATAATTGTTATTTTTGGTTGTGTTGGAGTCCCTGACTGTAGGTCAGTCGAGGTGCTGGTTGACTGTAAAGGGACAACAGGAAGCGACCTCCTGGACGTAATGTTTATTGTATTCTGAGGAACAGAGGAAAGGGAAGGTGTTCCGAGAGGCAAGCCTGTAGTTTTACAGCCTGGAAGTCTACTATTTTTCTGTGCAGCAACAACTGTTGACACAACAGTAGGAAGCTGGGTTGGTGACAGTGCTGATATTTTATGGCGTATTAACGAGGATACTGATCTCGGCATGGAAAGTATTTTATGAGATACCGCCTCACCAGGTTTGCCGGGTGCTACAGACATAAGAGAACAGTGAGGGTGCTGCTGCAGTGACTGTACACTTGTTTGAGCAGCAGCGGTTGCTGATGTAGTAGTATTGGATGGAGTTAATGTATACTGTTGTTTTGGCATGACAATCTTGACGTGGGCATCAACTTCATTAATTGGAATGGCATCTGATGTCGCAGGAGTGGCACTAAGTTTCTCTTTTGTCGAATTCGCTGGTTCTGCTGGGATCTCGTCCACAGTCTCTAAAGTAACCACACGGGGGGCTAACTGGGTTTGAGTTGATGCTGCCCTTCGTTGAGGAGAGGTCACTGTGTCTTCTGCTGTTGACTGATTCATGGCTTCAACTAATAATATAGCGTCCTGAAGAGTAACAGAGGTGCGGCGTTCTCTGCGCTGAACAGTTGGAGTTTTAACGGTTTCATTAGCAGAGGAAACTTCAGTTGATGGAGCCTTAATCGCCCTTTTTTCCATTTCCATGGAAAGTAGTTGAGATTCAGATGTTTTTTCCTTTTTAGACGAACATCTTTTACTTAAAGATTCTTCTGAAACAGACGGAGAACCAATTTCTTTCACTGTATGCTGCAGACGTCTAGATTTCTTTGGTGGCCGTCCTCTTCTACGTTGTACTGACAACTCAGGCTGGGGACGAGCCCCACTTTTTGTGAAACTTTTTAATTGTTCACATGTTTCTCCTTTCTTGAGTGGTGTAGGCTGTGCAAGCCGTTGTTCGGTAGATTTCCCATTTACATAATGTTGCTGAGAAACATTAGCCTGTTCACATACTGACACTTCGCACTCTCTCTGACATTGTTGGGGTTTCGCCGATGGTTGCTCTCTTTCAAGGGGTTCAACCTCTGATTGATGCTGAGCAACCACAAATGGGTGTTTTTCAGATGTTATGAGTTCTCCCCCCTGACTGACTTCAGACTCTTCTTCCATGTGTTCCTTTATTGCAGCCAGTGAGAAGACTAGTGAATGCTCCAATTCAGACGATTGGTTCTGGACTCCTTGTATAGCGCTATCCATTACCAAATAGGGTCGCTCCAAAGTCATTCGAGTGTCTTCATAGTTTTTAGGCAATGGTATTTCTCCAGTTGAATATTTCTGGATATTGAGAGGCCCTTCATTTTCAGTTGCACAAGCAGAGGTCTGTGGTGAACCTAGGCACAGCAGTGAGAGAGACATGTCAGAGGAAACATGATAAGACATAAAAAGGTGATAATGGTGAGTAATGTACCTTAACCACATCTTGTAAGTCTAGACAATGATCAACTTAAGTTGGGAAAATGAAAGTCTGTTTTAACTCCTCACCTGCTTGATCACTCAAGACTAGCCCACAGAAAACGGTCGGTTCTGCTATCTCTTGCTTCAGGACAGACTGCCGAGAAGAATCATCATAAGAGTCCTGCAGAGGGATGAGTAAAATGTAATGTGTACAGAGATAAATTGGAAAATAGGTTTGCTGATTGCTTAGATACACACACACACACACACACACACACACACACACACACACACACACACACACACACACACACACACACACACACACACACACACACACACACACACACACACACACACACACACACACACACACACACACACACACACACACACACACACACACCTCCTGTTTGATAAGTATGAAGGCCATTTGACTAGTTCCCTCTCCATAGGTGTGGTCCTGCAAACTGCTCTCCGTCTGCTCATAACTGCATTGTTGCTCTTGGTTTTGCAAAGATGAGTGCCTCAGTGGTTGACATTGCTCCACCAGAATTGTACGGAGAGGCACAAGGTCTGTAAACAAACACACAACAACAGTTTTTTAAGACCACATTCCTGAATCTTCCAAAAAATAAAAGGGGGTTATAATTCTTTTAACAATGCTGTTTGGTCTGACTCCAGGTAAACACATTGAAAAGAAGCTAATTTACAATGAACTAGCTTGCCTGATTTCCTCTGACAGCTCAAATATTGTGTTGAAAGGCTCTGACAACAAAGGCCAGGAGTTAAACACAAAGGATACATACACAAAAAATGAAACATGCAAACACCATTTCACACAACAAGTGTTGAGATGATATGTATACTAGAGGGGTCACTATATTACTCCCAAATCACAATTTGACTTTGGCGTTTAATGTCACCATTGGATTCAAACATTTTTTGTTCAGCACTCATGGCTACAATGTTGTTAGATTAGGGATGCTGATTTTAAATTCTTCTTTGAACACTAATACAGGCCTGGACTTAAATTGATTTAAGTTTTTCACCACACAATAAATTGCTCCTTTAGAAGGACTGGGAGTCAGAGGATAACATAAGAAACAATACTTTCCCTATTGTGTAACACATTGCACACACGTACACCTTTCCATAGAAATAAGCAGGCCTATAAAAAAACCCACCTGATTTCCCAAGAATAGGATGCAACCCATTGTAACAAGTTGCCTTGTCATAACACAAAAAGCTACATTGTATGATCCAGCCCCACTGTAACACTATTGAATTTGACATAGCAATCCTCAAAACGTGTCATCCTTCTTTCATTAATATATTTCTATATATTTATCACATATTTCAAATCAATGTGACTTATCACGTTCTTGACATAAAATAGATGTGAAATTACAGTCGTGAATCTAAATACAATTATAACAAGAAGTCATGTGGTAATGAATGTACCATTTAAAGCGTGCACTTTAGAGGTTCAGTACTGGATACAGTACCAGTCAAAAGTTTGGACACACCTTCTCATTCAATTGTTTTTCTATATTTTAATTTTTTTCTACATTGTAGATTAATATTGAAGACATCCAAACTATGAAGGAACACATATGGAATTATGTGGTACATTACATTACAGTCATTTAGCAGACGCTTTTATCCAAAGCGACTTACAGGAAGTGTATTCAACATAGGTATTCAAGAGAACTACTAGTCACCAGAAGTCATCAGTGCATCTCCTTTCTTAAACAAGCATCTAAAAGCATAAACCAGAGCAAAAGTATAGTGCAGAAACAAACTAATACGAATACAATAAGTGCATGCAAACAAATGCTCAACAAACCAGAATATGTTTTATATTTTAGATTCTTCAAAGTAGTTGAAAGAGAAGGTGTGAACAAACTTTTGACTGGCACTGTACAACAACTATGACCCATCCTAATGACCTAACCCATCCTGCACCGTTAGCCACCATAGCATTGTATCCTTTGTATAGTATGTGTATTTATTGTCTGTGTAGTTGTATAGTATGTGTATTTATTGTCTGTGTAGTTGTATAGTATGTGTATTTATTGTCTGTGTAGTTGTATAGTATGTGTATTTATTGTCTGTGTAGTTGTATAGTATGTGTATTTATTGTCTGTGTAGTTGTATAGTATGTGTATTTATTGTCTGTGTAGTTGTATAGTATGTGTATTTATTGTCTGTGTAGTTGTATAGTATGTGTATTTATTGTCTGTGTAGTTGTATAGTATGTGTATTTATTGTCTGTGTAGTTGTATAGTATTGTATTTATTGTCTGTGTAGTTGTATGTATGTGTATTTATTGTCTGTGTAGTTGTATAGTAGTATTTATTGTCTGTGTCTGTGTAGTTGAGTTTGCAACACTTGAATTCCCCCATGGGGATCAATAAAGGAATATAATAATAATAATAATAATTGTATGGTTTCCCTCCTATTTGGGATCCCACGCTTTAGATCCGACCAGCTATATGCATCCAAAAGACCCGAATATACACTCCGACCTTGCGATTAAACATCACATGTCATGATCACTGTGTTACAGTGTGTCAGAGGACCAGTGTGTGGAGGATCAGTGTGTGGAGGACCAGTGTGTGGAGTTACCAGTGTGTCAGAGGACCAGGTGTGTTACAGTGTGTCAGAGGACCAGTCGTGATCAGTGGGTTACAGTGTGTCAGAGGACCAGGTGTGTGGAGGACCAGGTGTGTGGAGGACCAGGTGTGTGGAGGACCAGGTGTGTGGAGGACCAGGTGTGTCAGAGGACCAGGTGTGTCAGAGGACCAGTCATGATCAGTGGGGACCAGTGTGTGGAGGACCAGGTGTGTGGAGGACCAGGTGTGTGGAGGACCAGGTGTGTGGAGGACCAGGTGTGTGGAGGACCAGGTCCAGGTGTGTGGAGGACCAGGTGTGTGGAGGACCAGGTGTGTGGAGGACCAGGTGTGTGGAGGAACCGGACCACTCACCGCACTGGACCGCCCGGTCGCGTTTCTCTGAGCCGTCTCTGGGCCCTGGAGGAGCAGCAGGCTGGTTTCTCTCCTTCTCAAACTGACTGCATCGTATCTTCAGGTCCTCGTTCTCCTTCTTCACTCGAGAGATCTCCGCCTTCAGCTCGTCGACCATAGTTTCGAAAAGTTTTGTGGTCTCTGCGATGGCCCCCTTCAGCATGCTCTCCATGACGGAGGAGTACTTGCTCTGGAAGTCGTCCGCCGACATGTTTGCTATGACTATAGTGTAGCTCCGGACACCTACTGTACCGTTAAACAGCGTCTCTGCAGCTCAACATGGCTCCTTCCGTCGTGGACAACGCGGTGTCTCCGCTTTGTGTGACGCACTGACGGAAGTGGAGCTGGGCAGATATCCGGTGACCGACAGACGTGGTGAACTTTACCTTTCAGATCCAAGTGAGACCCAATACATGTGTACACCTGTGGGTCACTAACATTCACGCTGTGTGCGGTGTTCCTGCCCAGGAGGCGTCGTCCTGCGCACACCTGTGCAGCGCGAACGCTTAAGATTGTCCAACCGCGCCACCCGTACTCCACACCCGGAAGTACGGGTGTTTGCGGAACAACAGGAAGTGAAAGGCTCATTCTGTAACGTTACAGTGCAGCTACGGGACTTGTTTTTATTGGGTTTTTTTGTTTACTACCAACCCCCACCGTGCACTAAACATACATGACGTTAATGTTAACGGTGGTTGTTGTTACATGTTTCATGTACTTGCTTATCGTGAAGGCCTCTGAATCACACTAGTGCAGCAAGCTAGCTGAGCTACTGTGGACACGACGCTGCAGGTTGTTTAACGTGTGTTTTGTGTGGTGGAGGTCAACACACGGTACATGTGGACCGACCAGCATGTGTGACCGACTCTCTCACCGCTAACGAGCCTGGACACCGAGCCACGGAGACGTAGCTCTGCGGGAAACAGCAGCAGTCGGACGTCGCCTCCTCTTCAGTTTCACTGTTCTCACACACTGTTTGGCACAATGGCCGAGGCGATAGTCACGTTTCAGTCCCAACTCTCTGGTGTCATGGAAACAGTCTTCAAAGCCGCCATGTATGAGATCACCAGGCTGGTGGAGGACAGCTTCCTGGAGGAGGTGACGCGGTGCAGGGAGCAGGTGGAGACCCTGAAGAGGAGACTGAAGTGGTCGGAGAGTCGCCGCAAAGACAGAGATGGAGACAGGAGGGCCAGGTGTCTGGACTGCGGGAGAGTCGGGCTGTCCGGAGAGGACAACCCCAGCGGGACAGGCGAGTGTGTGGAGTCACCAGTGTTACCAGTGTGTTACCAGTGTGTTACCAGTGTGTTACCAGTGTGTTACCAGTGTGTGTGGAGTCACCAGTGTGTTACCAGTGTGTGTGGAGTCACCAGTGTGTTACCAGTGTGTCTGGAGTCACCAGTGTGTTACCAGTGTGTGTGTGGAGTCACCAGTGTGTTACCAGTGTGTTGTGGAGTCACCAGTGTGTTACCAGTTACCAGTGTGTGTGGAGTCACCAGTGTGTTACCACCAGTGTGTTACCAGTGTGTTGTGTGTGGAGTCACCAGTGTGTTACCAGTGTGTTACCAGTGTGTTACCAGTGTGTGTGGAGTCACCAGTGTGTTACCAGTGTGTTACCAGTGTGTGTGGAGTCACCAGTGTGTTACCAGTGTGTTAGTGTGTTACCAGTGAGTTAGTTACGCAGTGTGTACCAGTGTGTGTTACCAGTGTGTGTGTGTGTGGAGTTACCAGTGTGTGTGGAGTCACCAGTGTGTTACCAGTGTGTTACCAGTGTGTGTGTGTGGAGTCACCAGTGTGTTACCAGTGTGTTACCACCAGTGTGTTACCAGTGTGTTACCAGTGTGTTGTGTGTTACCAGTGTGTGTGTTACCAGTGTGTCTGGAGTCACCAGTGTGTTACCAGTGTGTTACCAGTGTGTGTGTTACCAGTGTGTTACCAGTGTGTTACCAGTGTGGTGTTACCAGTGTGTGTGGAGTACCAGTGTGTTACCAGTGTGTGTGGAGTCACCAGTGTGTTACCAGTGTGTGTGGAGTTACCAGTGTGTTACCAGTGTGTTACCAGTGTGTGTGGAGTCACCAGTGTGTTACCAGTGTGTGTGGAGTTACCAGTGTGTTACCAGTGTGTGTGGAGTCACCAGTGTGTCTGGAGTCACCAGTGTGTGTGGAGTCACCAGTGTGTCTGGTGTTACCAGTGTGTCTGGTGTTACCAGTGTGTGTGGAGTTACCAGTGTGTTACCAGTGTGTTACCAGTGTGTCTGGAGTTACCAGTGTGTTACCAGTGTGTGTGGAGTTACCAGTGTGTCTGGAGTTACCAGTGTGTTACCAGTGTGTTACCAGTGTGTTACCAGTGTGTGTGGAGTTACCAGTGTGTGTGGAGTTACCAGTGTGTTACCAGTGTGTGTGGAGTCACCAGTGTGTGTGGAGTTACCAGTGTGTTACCTGTGTGTTACCAGTGTGTGTGGAGTTACCAGTGTGGAGTTACCAGTGTGTGGAGTTACCAGTGTGTGTGGAGTTACCAGTGTGTCCATTAAACTATTAATCACAGCACGAGCTCTTTAGGAGATGATAGCTGCTGGGGTTCTAGACAATAGTCTTAAGTAATCATACATGCCAAAGACAATAGATGTTTTATGAGATTAGGTCAACAAATGTGCCCTGCAACAACTTTGAAGCTGCACCAATCAATCATTTTAAAACTAACAATTACTCAAAAGCTATGTGAGAGGGCTGCTGTTAAGGGACAGATCATTTACCACTCAACTCTCCAAGTCTCATTAGATCTGTAGAGCTTTTTATATCTTTCAACGTATCTGTTTTATTCACTCTCCCCACTCTTATCAACTTTGTCACCAGTACCAGCGGGCAGAAGTTCTGAGATAAAAATCTCTGATGAACCAACTGTAAGCTCGCTAATCGGCACCAAACAGCAGACAGACAAAGTTGGCAACAAGCTGGTGAACTTAGAGGAAGATTTAGCAGCTACAGAACCAGATTCAGAGCTAAAAGGAGAGCAAATATTGGACTTTTATTTATCATTTGGCAAGAACAATGACTCCAAATGAACACTGATTTTGCTCAGTGTTAGCTGGGTGTGTAAAGAGGCAAACAGTGATTTGTTTACAACTTGTTTCTGCTGCCCCAACATCAATCATGCTGCTTTAAACCGGCAATTACTTTTTTTGGGCCATTCGAGGGCATAGCAAACAGCTGTAAACAAAACATTCACATACTATCACCTAAATAAAGGATTTAAAGTTTTGTGGTGGAGTCCACATGGGTGGAGTATGACCCATTAGAGTTTGACCCATCTTAGCCTTCCTAGTTTCTTCAAACACAATGTGAAATATGCATGCTCTCCAATAATATGCATGCTCTTCCCTATCTTCTGCTACAGAAAAAATTCTAAAACAGGAGAGTTTGTTGCAAGAAGAGATAAATAGCTCCCAAAGCACTGAAGGAGAGACACCTAGACATGAAGCGGAAGAAACCAGACCAGAGGCCCACACTGCCATGACAGCACCACAGGTAGAGGGCAGTTTGTTTCACTGTTTTTGGCTTCAATAAATGGGATGTTCAAAATGTGTTTTTAGAAATGTTTGTAAGCACAGTCAATGGGGATTTCATGGTTGTTCATGTCTCAGGAGTTAAGTTATCACAGTATTAAAAACCTCTGTTATATTTTAAGTATTTCCTTTTTGTGTAACTCAAATGCTGGACATAACTTAGACCTGCATGTTGTTCTAACGCCAAACTTATGGTGAGTAAAGTTAAAACCTCTTGTATAAATGTTGTCTTTCTGCTTGTCTGCCAGTCTCCAGGTGTACAGGGTGAAAAGCTGAATAAGCTACTCAAGGAGGAAGCCCTTCGGATCACACCAGAAACTAATGAGTCCCAAGAGAGATGGGGAGTCAATTTGGATGGTTGGTTTCTTCATTTATGCACTCATTCAGCAAAGCACATTAATATCATGTTGACTTTCGATCACATAACATGAGTATGTAGACACATCTGCAGCACTGCTTCATAGGAAAATTATACAACACATGATGTACTTCCAAACACTTGTTAGAAAATCTTTTTCTCATCTCATTGATCAAAAACAGAGGAATCAGGTCTGCCGGGTCCCAGTAAACATTTCAGTGACCAGAAGATCCCAAAAAATCATTTGAACTGGGAAGCTGGCTATGACCAGATGCCAGAATCAGGCCAAGATGGACACTCGGGTGACCCAGCTGAGCCACTTTTCCAGAGCAGGTATGGTATGGAAGAATTAAGTGGCTTTGGCAAGACTGGATATGGAGACTCCAATATGATAGACATGGGTAACTTGGAAGGGTTACAAGGATCACCATCCCAACTGGATGAGGATCTGAGCTACATGGGGCACTATGAGGGTGATCTGGAAGCACCAGAAGGAGCCGAGCATCAAGTTTACCAAACAGGCGCTGCAAGGAATAGAGGGGGTGCAGTGGGTTCAACTGCAGGCTCTCCCACAAGGACTAACATTGATGTGAGTGGAGAGCTAAGCTGTTTATTGATCAATGAAGAAGGATATCTACAGGACCCGAGTATCTTGTACCCTGAACATGTGTCTAGTGAGCCAGGCGGCAGGTTGAACTTCAGGGGCCAGGGCATTCGCAATGACCCATCTTTGGACAGCACAGAGGTTATGTATAGAGCGTCAGACGCATACAATGATACCTTAAGCTTGGGAGAGAGGCTGCAGCATCAGGCAGGAGGGAGAGGAGGGAGGAGACACACCTGTAACCAGTGTTCCCTGTCTTTCCCTGATTCAGCCTCACTAAAGGCTCACAGGCAGACACATAAAGGCACCGGACAAGTGCCACCGTACTCCTGCACCCAGTGCGGAAAGACCTTCACTCAAGCTTGTAACCTCAAAGTCCACCAGAGGATCCATTCGGGGCAGGGACTCCACCTCTGCAGCCAATGTGGTAAAGGTTTCCCTTCCTTCTCTGACCTAAAGACACACAAGTGTGGCCAAACGGGTGACAAACCTTACTGCTGCACTGTATGCGGGAACAAGTTCAGCCGTCTCTGGAATCTGAAGTTGCACCGGAGAATTCACACACAGGAAAAACCCCATCGGTGCACCATGTGCGATAAGAGTTTCACACGGGCAGACATATTGAAGGTTCACCAGCGTACCCACACGGGAGAAAGACCATACTGCTGCACTGTCTGTGGCCTCAGCTTCAAACGCCTGGATCATCTGAAATCTCATCAACGCAAACACATGGCAGATCTATAAAGCTGGGGAAGTTATTGGGGAGAGAGTGTCAGAAATATTTTGTGTTTTAGATTTAAAACTGAACATTTTAATACATGATCCTTGGATGTTTTTTTTCTTTCTTCTCTTCAATTCCAAACTCTTTTTTTTTTTTATTTAAAAAAAATACTTTTGTTGCTATGAAAAATATAAGACAATGTTTCTCATGTTTGATAAAATACGTCTTTGTTTGTCCACATTTATTGCTGCATATGTTGGTTGAGTGCAATTGAAGAAAGGCAGAGTAACATTGTCCTTGTAATTACACTTCATATTCAAAATTAAATTAAAAAAGTACATCTGTAAATGTTTTCAATAAGATTTTATTTTATTTTAACAGCGGTGTGTAGGATTTAGTGGCATCAAGTAGTGAGTTTGCAGATTGCAACTCATCATCCCAGCATGTCGAAGGATAACGTAGAACATGAAAGGCTCTCTCTAGAGCCGGTGTTTGGTTTGATCATACTGGGCTACTGTAGACACATGGCGGTGCAACATGGCAGACTCCAGAGAAGAGGACCTGCTCCTTATATAAATGACTCATTCTAAACTGACTGAAACATTTTTTTTGTTTCAGTAGATTACAAACTAATGAAAACAAATTTGGAATATTAAATTCCATGTCTGCCAAAAGAAAATTCCGAAATCATACACACCGTTCCTTTAATCAATGAACTCATTGAAAATGCTTGTGTTTTTTCTTTAAACTTTATGAGAAAATTACATTTTAGTCATTTGACATGCTACTCACTTTCGTGGGGATTTTGTCATTTTTTTATGCAGGTAAGGGAATATAGGCTTAAGGTGAGAGGGAAGGATTTATTGTGCAAAGTGAATAGAGAGGCCAACCCAGAGCTAAACCTGTTGATGCAGATGCAGATTTGAGATGCATCAGGGTAGCATGATCAAGAGTTTTGAAGATAACAAGGGACATCTTTGTAAATAAATTAGTACTCCAGGTGACATTCAAGTGGTTTCTCTTTCAGTAGAGGGTTAATAAAAAAAACACTTTTGCTAGAAGAATAGGTGGTGATTGAGTAGAGAGAATGCAGTTAAAATAGTTGTCAGAGGGGGGTCTAACAGGTGTCAGAGAGGTATCCTAATATCTTCCCTCATCTCAGAAAACAACTAGCATAAAAGTGGCTGTGCATGTTTAAAAACATTGATCAGAGCAACTTGTGTGTGTTGCCTCATCCGGAGAGGGTTGTGGATTCAAACCTCTATAGCTACAGTGAGCATGTTTCTCTCATGGTTGAGTTTTGTCTGGGTGTTCCAGACATTGGGTGGAGTTGGGAATTCACACTAAATGGTTTGCGTGGGTCAAAACAGATTTTTTGCTATTTGGCCAAGAACATTGAACAACAAAAATGGAAAAGAAAATATCTCCCAGGAATTCCAGTAAATGGTCAGCTAAATGTGTCTGATTATAGGCCTGTTGCACAGCAGCCCTGCAAAGCATATCAATGAATGCTGTGAAAGGGGCCTTTAAAGTACAAAGTGGACATTTACTCATAATGTAATATCAAAATATAGAGGCCCAGGTTTTGATGCGGGAGTACAAAAAATACATATATTATCAAAACACCTTTATGGAAATGATTGAAATAATGTCAGATCTCCATATCAATCATAGGCATCATCCATCTTAAATTTGGTTAAAAAATAGTATTTTTTTTCCCCCTCCTGTGGATTAAGCATTTTAAGAGAGCCTGGTTCCATCAGAACCTTCATTAAATAGCTGGAGGTTAAACCTGACTGCGTGGCGCAGCCTGTGGGTTTCACTTTACTAAAACGCGTTTTGTCCTTTACTTCAGGTAAGGCCACCGTACTACGTGGTGTCTGACGTCACGGGCAGAAACCAGGAGGGGAGCACAAAGCTAACAGGGTGGAGTGCTAAAGCATGAGTCTGCTTAGCTAACAGCTGTAGACACACAACACGAGTAACCAGGGCAACGCGACGCTCCACTATGTTCCTCACGGGTTCTTCTTCTGTGGTGTTCCGCTGTGATGACGTGTTTACGCTGTTAGCGTTGGCTAGCATACGGATGCTACATTAAGCTAAGCAGCTAGCCGGCAGCCTGGAGGTAGAATGAACAGCTCGTATCGTGAGTTTAAAGCAGTGATGTTACATTAAAGCGTGAGAATACACATTACATAGGAGTCTATTTCTCACACTCAGTCCGTCATGTCGGACCTGGACACCCTGATTGTAACTTTCCAAACGCAGCTGTCAGATGTGATGGAGACCGTGGTGAAGACGGCCATGTACGAGGTCACCAGGCTGGTGGAGGACGGCCTCCTGGAGGAGCTGCAGCGCAGGGACCAGGAGGTGGAGTCCCTGAGGAAGCAGCTGCGATGGGCTGAGACCAAACTCAGTGAGCAGGAGGGGAGCACAACTGGGAGGACAACTGGGAGCACAACTGGGAGCACAACTGGGAGCACAACTGGGAGGTGTAACAACTGTTCAAATAATGATGTGCAACTGTCCAGTGAGGCTGAAGAAGAAAGGCCCACAGAACAGAGCGATGGTGAGAACAAGCAGACATGTAACACACACACACACACACACACACACACACACACACACACACACACACACACACACACACACACACACACACACTGCATTGTGTTATAGTGCATCTCTCTGTTTTACAGACAGTTTTGGGTGCTTCGGTTTGAAAGAAGAAGATGCCTCTTTGGAAATGTGGTCAAAAAGCTGCACACAGGAAGTCACAGCAGAGTCAACACAGGCAGAAGACAATCCTACATCCACTCTCAGTCCTGAGAGGAAGTCACTGGTGGGTCACAGGACTATCTCATGTGATGCTTAATCAGTATTGTTCCTGTCGGCTTTATGCAGGTTTATCTGACAGGAAAGGTCTCTACAGGGCACATTACTAACACATGAAACCATCTTCTCTGTGCTGTTCAGGTGACAGAAGAGGATGATGTGTTGCCAGCGGTGGATGTGAAGGATGAAAATGCGAATAAGCCATCTTGTTCTTCTGTGCATTGGAGTGGACCTCTTGATGGTGAGCATTGTGCTGTGTCCATTGCTTTTGGCATATTAAGTTTGAACATCTATATTTATATTTTGAATAAAGATGAAACATGATATGACTACCATCAGAACTACTACTACTAAGACAAATACTACTACTACTACTACTACTACTACTACTACTATTAAGATAAATAATAATGGGATGTACCAATGTGTAAAGAAAAGGTTTCAGTTTGATATTAGTATTACAATTATTGACCAAGTTAAAAAATATAAGCTGAAAGAGCCTCAATTACATTTTTTTTTTTTATTGATTTTGCCTCAAGGTGTCACTACAAATGATGAGAAATTATATATATATATATATATATATATATATATATATATATATATATATATATATATATATACATATAAAAAAAAATCTAATTGATGTCACTTATTTTCTTAATGCAGTGAAGCTCCATGACCAACACACATTACACTTAACATAACTACTGTATCACACTCAAACACGAGTTGCAGCACTTACTTACGACAGCTTTTTCTAGCTAGTAGTGGTGTGTTTGCAATCTGGCATACCGGGACAAATCCCCTGGGTCCGACGCACCAATGTGCTGGTGGACCCTAAAAACATTGTGTTTCTGTTGTTCAGGGTGCTCATGAGAGCATGCTGCATGCGTGTTTCAGTAAAACTTGTGCGCACTTCAGAGGCTCTGCCGTAGACTACTCCTTCTTTACTGTTGTGGCTGTTAAACAGAGGATAAATTGTTTTTAATGTCAGAACTCCCTCAAAATGACTCGTTTAATCAGTTTGGTCCGATAACATTTGGAAAGTCTAGAAGAGCCATACGATTTCTGTTGCGCATCCTTTGTGCATTCCTGCAGCAGTGAGATGGGTGTGCTTTAAGAGCATTCAGTGGACTTGCCCCCAGCATTTCAGAGCAGTACTGCTTATTTGTTTCCTGATTTTGTAACCTAATTTTATTTATTTCATCTTCTCGCTTACATGGAGAGAAAAAAACGATTTTGGTGAATGTAATATTATGTTTTCAGGCTCTGGACCTTATTGAGCCGACCACGTAAGCTGTGGCAGCAACCAACTTGCTTTTTTTATGACTCTAAAAATGCAGTTAAAGACAATAATATAACCACTGGTTCTATTCATTTTTCCAGGTGAAGTGGAACCTGAATCCCACAGAGCTGCTGAGAAGACAGAGGCACAACCAAAACAGACTCAAGAGAACAGTGAGATACTATTGAGGGATGTTATTAAGCAAGACCCACAAATCTCTTCTGAATACATCTTTCCTGAAAACCAGGAGGAAACGCACATGGCAACAGATCCATCTTTAGGTGTGGACAGTGGTTGGGCTGGCATGACTGTTTCAGCAGCTGGTTTACTGCCGAATCACAGACTTGCAACAGAACAGGACTGTGATCCAGTCAATACTAGAGGTCCTCTAAAACAAACAGAACATAAGCTGTCCAACTGTGTCACAGCACATGTTGATGTTCTGGTTACCCCAAATAGAGATCAGATTTCAACCTCAGCGTCCCCTGAGTCAAGACTGCAAAACAGTGATGCGTTAGGTGTGACTATCAAGCAGGAGGTAATTGTCGATTCCGATGGGTGTGTGCAAAGCGAGCTTAACAAAAAGAAAATTACAAAGTCTTTCTCATGCTCAGTAAAACAGCACAGAGGGAGTTTAGAAGCACTTAAGCAGAGCCGCATTTCCCACAAAACCACTGTGCAGGAGGTTATGAAGCTACATTCCAAAGTGGGTACAGGTCTCAGATTGCAAGCTGCTCTACAGCACCTCCACAGACCGATGAAGAAGGCCCCTCACACACACTCCAACAGTTCTAACGCAGCACTGTCTATAGCTCCCTCTCATGTCGCAAACTTAAATCCCCTCAACAGAACTCCCTCCACATCTAAAGCGTCTCCTCCTCCCCCACTCTCCGTCCAGCGAGTTCACCTGGGCGACAAACAGGCCGCAGCACATAATCGAACTGGTGTTCCATGGGTCAGCATCAAAACACACCACGCTGCAAACTCCCTTTGCATCAACCCTTTACCCCATCCGGACTCTCACCCTCACGCTGGCCCCAGGCACCTCCTGCGCTGCGGCCAGTGTGGGAAGTGCTTTCCCCATCCCAGCAACCTGAAGGCCCACTTGCAGACTCACACAGGTGAGCGGCCTTTCTGCTGCTCCCTCTGTGGTCGCAGCTTCACCAAGCTGAGCAACCTCAAGGCCCACCGACGGGTCCACACAGGAGAGAGACCGTACTGCTGCTTGGCCTGTGGCAAACGCTTCACCCAGAAATGTAACCTGAAGCGCCACCAGAGGATCCACCTGGATTTATGATGATGGGCAGGCCAGTGATAAAAGGACAAGTATGGTGTGTTTCTTTTAGATTAGATGCTACAGTGTTTCTGTTGCAATGTTTAAGATCGCAAAATTGCTTCTTGTGTACTTGTCTCTGTGTCTGAACCAAGTCATCCTGCGCATTCCAGAGAGGTTCATCTACTAACTTGTTGTAATGTTATTAAAGGACGAATCGCAGTGTGTTGTGAGTCATGCAGGGATAGGTCAATTTTTAATTGGTCAATAAATATTTATTCTGTGAATTCAAGTTTAAAAAATTCTTCCACTTAATTGCGCTATGATTTTGAGCACAAGAACACTTACTGTATAACTGACCATGGATCAGGGCCCATATTTATTAACCGCCGCCTTCACTCAAGCTCACAAACTTAAATTAAAGTTATTTATTGAATAACTTCTGTCTTGAAAATACTTTTATGAAATGTAATAGAGCTGTAGAGGTCTCTAAACTTGGTTTGGAGTAGATCCTAGATGGCAGCAATACAGAAACAGGTGAGCACACCTGTTCAAAGACATATTCACATTGGCCCTGACGTGATGGATAATGCATTAGTGGAACCGCAAAAGTTCAGAAATGTCTAGCTTTAGCCTAGAGTTGCATTTAACAGGGTGTTACACCACTTTTGTTTGTTTTTATTTGTTTTTATTTTTGTCTCCATTATTTATCCCTATCCATAAGATTGTTGCTAATTTCACATGTTAAGTGCTTTTGCAGATATTATGGATGAAATAAAAGATTACAGATTTTTTTTTAAAGCATAAAAAATTGGGGAAATGTTTGTTTTTCCTTGTCACTGAAAGGCTATTCTGATTCATATATATTTGAATGCTTTTACAATCCAAACAGATATGGAAAAAAAAACATGATTGGGTCAAGAGTTAAAAATGTTTTGCCTCCAATTGAAAGATATTTCCTTAAAAATGTGCTTCTGTTAGAATTACTGTAAACTGACAGCACTGAGATGAAGCTAAGGCTGATTTTATATTCTGACTGATTTCAAATAATTGTTTCCAGAATACAGCTCTGTTCAGTTTTTTTCTTTAAAGCTCCTCTAAAAAGACCTAACTCACTATATTATTTTACAACAATATTGTAGTTCCTTAATTGACCACTTGGTGTCAGCCTTTCACCTAACTTGGTGCAAATATCAGAACAATACCATGTATTGTCAGATTAAATTAGCGCTTTTGTCTTGCTGCTAATGTATTATTTGGAATAGACAATAGAAAGAAAATCATTCCATTAGAGCAACATTTCACGGTTTCACTGTTTTAATCTATCTGTGTCCAAGCTTGTGTGTGTGCATTACATATCTCATGTTCAGGATTAAGCTTGATGTGTTGTATCTGTAGTTGCACTGTGCAGGTGGTACAACAGATAACATGTTTAAGGTGAGGAAAAAGCTTGCAGAGGCTAAACTTTCTCTCAGTGAGAGAGAGAATGTGGATTAAAGCAGCACTTCTGTTCTAAATCATATATTTTCTTTTTGATGTTTGAACCCAATAACAAAAAGTTATCTATGAAGAGCAATTGAGAAATACCCATTGAACTGAATCTGCAGAGAGCATAATAGATGTGTGAGGGTTTTTTGGCAGCTTGTTGGTTCTCAGTTGAATGTGTCGGAGTGCACAGTATATATCCATTCCTCCTCTTCTCCTAAGCCTCAAGAGTCCTGTTCTTTATACTGACTCTCTTTGTGGACCCTTCAGTGAATCATAAGCCACACTATGGCTGCTGTATTCTGAGGAATAACAGAGACAATGTTTCTGTGTACAGGGTGGATCTGGTTGGCTTCTCTTTTGGCAATATGGAACAGCTACTTTAAGCTAAGCCGTTGTTTAGTTTGATTTGGTCTAATTAAAGAAAACGTACTGGAAAAGGTCAAAAGTCAGCAGCAGCCATGACTCTAATGCCTCAAGCAATATACAGTATATATCGAACATTACAAAAATCCCAAGAAGAACGACAGACAGAAACAGTTATCTCAAAAAGTTAATTATTAAAGCCCAATACCAGCTGAAATAATTATGACAGGAGCAAAAGAGGTGGTCAGGTGATGTTAGAATAGGGCTACAAAGTATGTCCATACCTCCCCATGTATGGAGGTCAAGTGATATTAGAATAGATATACATAGTATACATATGAAGGAGGTCAGGCTGGATGGATGGGTCAACTAAACATTGGACTTTGACAAGAGAGACTATACTGTTTATTTCATGTCTGAACAATAGTAAACTCTTAAAAAAAGCATGATCACGATTGTTCCCTAACCTTAACCACATGCTAATAATTGTAACCATGATGACATCGGTCCCCTTCCTTTAATAAAGTAGTCCTTTAACCTAAACCACAATGTTTCCCAAACCTCAACAAAGAGCTTATTTTAACCCCAAGTAAGATCTTTACCCAAACCAACCAAGTCATTTTTATAAAGCCTCTGAAAGGCACATGTCGTTGTGCCGATAGCGATGTCAGATCAGAAAATGCTTCTTTGTCTGGTTCTAGAGGGCATGGATAAAAATGTAGTTTTTATTTATTTGGAAGTCTTATTAGAGAATACTAAGCCTTTATCACATCCATCACACAAGTGACCCGGGTACAGATTACAGCTCTGTGCTGAAGTGAAACGCAACGTTCTCACCCCGACCCATATCCTCTGCATATGGTGCACATGAAAAAAAAACACTCACAAATGTAAGATATGAAGTGAATTACAAATATGGGGTAAGAAAAAATGCTCCCCTGCTTTCACTAAAAAAGCAACACTACCCTCCCTTCAGCAAAAACGAAAAATGATAATACCTTAATACTTTTTGTATAGTCCCTAACTGACCTACATGGAGTACTTGTTAAGTCCTCCACAAGAACCCCCAGTGTATTTCTTCACAAATCAAAACTTGTTTTGGCCTCAGATCTCCTACTGTTTTTTAATATGTTTAAAATTGTAACTTATGCAGCTCAACACTATCTAGTGGTTTTTATCCACTGCCTTTCCTTACAGAGGCTGTTAACGTCCCCCTGAGCTGGGAGAGACAAAGGGAAATGAGAAAAAAGGGCAGACATAAGGAAGCAGAGAAAGGGTGTCAAAGGATAATGGTACTTTGAATAAGAAGACGAGAGAATTACGGTTGCTGGATAATTCCCATCTCAAATTCCTGATATCACATGGAATTGTCACCCCACACTTACATCCTACTTTTTAAATTTACAGGGCAATCAATAGTACTAGCAGTGCATGACTGGACTTAGAATATAATGTTTCTTCCTACTTGAATTGATGGCTATACTTTTAAAAGAAAGTTCTTCTTCTCTCCTCCGTGTCAAATCATTACAAAATTAAATTCAGTGCTTAACCTGCTATGGGGTGCACTGTGGAAGATTTATGCCCAATGTTGCAAGGCCTGTGTGCCTTATTCATAACACCTTCATATTTCATAAAAGCAGCTCAGGCAAAAGAAATGTAACTTTGATGTTTTCATTCTAACTTGTATTCCCATTTTTGTAAGGAAACTAAATCCATTAAGAGGGGTTAAGTCCTTGAGCTTCACCTTCTCTGTATTGTGTAAGAAAGGATTAGTGTGTTTTTCCAGAGAAGAAAAGGGACTGTATTCAAAAAACATTTAGACAACACCCGCAGTGAGCTCCTCACTTAGCCTTTCTGCTTCATCAGACTTTTTATAGATACATATCTCAGCAAGGATGTGGAGTCATGTGGTCATTCAAGACATTTCAAAACCCTTTGTTTTCGACTGGTGACGACGCTTCATCAGTTTGATGTAAAAAAGAAGTTGGCCAGTTGGTACGATTGTAGATCTACTATATTTTGTAATGCCTTTATAGGTCTATTGAAAGTGGCTTCAATTTCGGGCAAAGCAGTGTTTTTATCCATTAAATGGTCGGGCCCCAGGAGGATACATTTGAGAGTATTAGATTTATGTTCTATAAATATAACTAAATAATACATGGGTACCAGCAGACAAAGGACTCAATAGCAAGACTTGATACTCAGAGAGGGTTCTAATAAAAGGTCCTCACTTGAAGGCAGAGTTTGGTACACAGGTAAGCAGTCCAAAAAAACAGGCAAAGGTTTCCTAAACACTGGGCAAAAGTCTGAGTAACATTATTGAAGAGTGGTCGAATAAACAATAAGAAATTCACCCGAAACTTGTGGCGGTTACAGTGCAATAAAACAGTTAAAACCAACTGGCACAGACAAAGACGGGCACACAGACTTAATACACAACGAAAGGAGGGTGATTACAAGGGACAGGTGACAGCAATTCTAATAATGGACAGGTGAAAACATTCAGGGCGGGGCAGATAAAAACACAGGCTGGAAACACACAAGGCAGATGTAGAGACAAAGGTGTTTTCACCAAAATAAAACAGGACATAATAACTGGAAACTAATCTCCCTATTATGAAGCTTTCTTGTTGATGCCTATTATAAGCCCTAAACACTTGAACATAAAAACATATCATTCTCTAAAATCTTATTATTACCTTTAATACCCCAAAAAACTCTTTCTCATCTACTAACAATTTTGTATTACTACCTCTTATGCTACTACTCCGTAGGTTTTAAATATTTTAGGTAAACTTATTTTCCTGACGTAACACCTTATTTTTCGTTTTCCCTTCTTGATCTGCTCTGTAGCACTTAACACTGGATCACCTTACCGTACCTCTCTTCAGATCAACAGCTTTAACATTTTCTTAAGATTCATTTTATTTTATTTTATTCATAAGATGTATCCTCATTTAAAGAAGACATGAATTAATGTTAATGTTCCAAGCAATACAAGGAAGCTTTTGGGTATATGACCCCATGAACCTTGAACAAGAGATGACCTTGTTTGCCTCGTTAATTCTTACGAGATCAACTCATCCTTTTAAGCATTAGTGTCCTCTTCATTCTTTGACAAATACTGCTGAATAGGTTTCAAGAGGAAACTCTCAGCTAAAAGCATTAAGTAGCATTCAGGAGAACCGCTGGCGTTAAGATAAAATACATTGTGAATCTGTTCCCTTGACACAAATACAGGATGGAGAGTAGCCACTGGACATTGGGAGTTATGTATGAAGAATGAGTTTATTTCTATGTATCTGCACACATTTGTTTGTGTGTAAAGAGAAAGAGAGAGAGTTCACACTGTCTTTGTCAATGAACATGCACATCTTTCATCACTGTGTGTGCATGTGTGTGTGTAATAATAGCTGCGCTGGACTCTTTCCCCTGCCAGGCTCACAGTTTGACGCTTGTTTGTCCTTCAATTCTGGCAGAAGCTTCTGAAATCACATAACCTGTCTTGCTGTGTGTGTAAGTGCACTTAAAGTGGACAGACAAAGTAACAGAAAACCACCACCTTTAATCCTAAATATTCATACTCTGGTCACATAATGACTTACAATGTATTGTTTCAGTAATTTTAAATGCTATGCATGTGTGATTTATTATACACTTCTCCCTAAAGTACTTTTTGGCGTGGACCAGAGCAGCACAGGGTCAAGCCAGATCCTTGTTAACAAGGCCTTTGAATATAATCTGAAGGCCTACAGTGTTTCCTCTCAGTAGTAATCCGATTTCATTTTGTCCTTGAATATGTTTGACAATATAATGAAGTATAAAGTTAAATTGATGTCCAGACAATTGCCTGAGTTTTCGGTTATTATAAAGTTGCATGGTAAATCTGACGTATTATATTATAAAAACTCTGTCCAATCTGTCCATCACCCTTATGTAACACTCAGCGGACAACACACAACATCGTCAAGGATTTGCCCACATATGCAGAAACTAGAATGTCACCTGGTCCCGTTTTGTTTCTGTGAATTAGTTTGAGGTCATTTGATTTCACAACTTTTAAAACAGAGGCTATGAGGCTGGTTTTCTATATTTGTTCTTACTTTCAACAAACCCCAGTGTCTGTGCTATATATGATCTGAGCTCTATTGTTGCCCAAAAACTATTAATCAGCCACACCGCTGTAATAACATGTTCCTTAATTATGATGTGAATGGGCCCTGTAGTTTTATTTAATTTAAATGACCCACTCATTTGGGTACCGCGGCTAACAAATGCACTATTTACTCCTCTTTGAGTGACATTTACTAATAATTACAGTGGACAACTGTTATTTTTGGGGAAAAAGAAAGGCTAAGTTACCCTTGTTACATACAACCCCTTTTCTTTCTCTCACCTCTTTGACCCCCTTCCTCCCCCATCATCCACCCACATCCCACTGCTGTAATTGAAATCTTTTGTTTGAATAATTATTGTTTAAACGCATAGTGGACTAATGCATTTATTGTTACTGTGTTGCAAAACACAAGCACACTGGTTGTGTGTGCTGGTAGCAGCAGCACTACGAGGATCTGGAACATTGAAAATTGCCACTCTGACTTGTCATTTCCCCTCGTTTAGCTGTAGGCACACACCCACCCACACTCCCAAAAGACAGCGGCTCCTGTCGCCACTGCCATCAGGCAGCAGTTTTATTATTCTGTTTAACTACTTTCTCTGTCTCCCTGTCAAGAAGCTGAAAATGCCACTTGTGTGTCTGCATTTACAATGCACCGAGTGATATTTTAAATATATTTACACTTTTAGAGAATGGATTTAATTACTGTCTTTCTTTCTCTTTGGTTGTTAAGTGATTGAGTGTGTAACTGTCCATGCCGTCTATTTATGCATATTTCCATTTCTTCACCAGTTTTTATTTTTTCCTACACAGAACCTTTTTTTTCTGCAGTTGCATTTCTGCTTTACTCGGGGTGCTGACAATTTTCAACTGACTGCACAGTTTTTCTAAATGACTAATGCCCATGAGATGTTCATTTATGGTAGACATCCATCCCCACAAAACAGTAGCAATGTTCATGTATGGTAAAAGTACACCTTTAACAATTCATCAACAGTTCACAACTTTGCTGTGAGGCTGTTCTTTGAGTGCAATACTAATATCAGCATGCTGCCAACAGATATTTTTGCCATCTTCATCTCCATCGTAGTTTGGCACATTAGTATGCCTGCATTTGCTATTTAGCACTGAATCCAAAGTACAGTTGTTGGGAATGCTGTTTGTTTTGGAGGAATTTGGTCATGAATGTACCATTGTAAATTGAACAGATGGATTTTTTACTAGAAGGTGGCACTAAATGACAAGTAATTCAAACAAAACCTCATGGTGGAGCTAAAAGAAACATCAGAGTATCACCAAAGTCCTGAGAATTATTTCTGAGTAAGATTTCATGGCAATCAATCATCATGGCAACCGTTTGACCAAACGGTGTTGCTGTCTTTATAGACATGGACAATAATACGATTTTTCGGGGGTATAATTTGCATCATTCCATTTAGGCAGCCCTCTGAAAAATAAAATAAAATGACTTGTGAGAACACAAGAGGACACATGCAGAGTTATTCATGTGCTGCTTACTTCCTGGAATAACGACAACACTACCACAAAAAGTTTGATTGTGAAAACCACAGTGTACCTATTTTTGTCCTCCTCACTTTTATTATTTCAGGATGATTTTCTAAAATCTCTCTAAACAAAGAGAGAGGAGAGGAAGTGAAAAATATGGAGATAAATTCATCTGCGTTTCCTTCAGTTATTACCGTGTCTTGAGAGCGTTAAACTTAACCTGCAGAAGCCAGAAGTCTATACACATTCTGTCCCATTCTTCTCATTTGAGGTTGTTGCATCCTTATGCAGCCTGAGCGGAGAACTGCTGGCTCTACTCAGAGCTGAAATAATAACACAAAAACATTTCGCTAGTCATATTTTTACCTACACTTAGTATTCTCCTAAAATGATGCAGATGCACTTAATGAGCATCAATGCAATCAGTAAAGCACAACTTCCTTGTAGTAAACATGAAAAAAAGGGAAGACATTATCAGTTGTTTATTTTTGAAACTAAAAGATTTTAGATTTGCCCTATGTAATGTTCATTTTGATTGGTATTTCAGCAAACTCGTCTTTCCTGTCCAACTTGGGTTGCACACACTCCGGACCACAAATCAAAAACAGACCGACGTTAGAGCTTAAATCAGCTGAGTTTCCTGCTGAATCCCCAAACTGCCATTTGAAAGTGTTGTCAGTTCTCCCTTAGCACCGTGCCAGAAATTCACCAGCGAACTCTCCTGGACAATCATTACTTTTGAAGAGAGCAGCCAACAACGGAGGTCATTGAAAGTATATATCACTGAAACCATACGTGATCAAATTGTCCTGTAACAGGTTGCTGATAGAGAATAAGAAGAAAACAAAAGAGAAGGAGCAATCTTCAATGCGAATTATTCACATTTGTTCATTAAAACCCTTTTTAATTGTTATTGCTGAGTCTCAATGATACACTTGAAAGAATATAGCATCACTTATCAACCTGATTAGATAGAAAGTGAAGTGTCCTGCATATGAATTAAAATGTGTTGTTGAAAACCTATTATCCTTTGAGCCTAGGCTTTCAAAGGCTTCATATGAAATGCTGTGATTAGCCGCATCATACTGCTACTGATACAATACATTTGATAAATGGCTGCATTCAGTAGGGGTCAGTGTTGCTCCATTGAAATGTGTGAGACCACCAGCCTTCGACACTGTGTGTTGATGGAGCATATATGTGCGTGTATGTCATTTGGAGAAAACCTTATCAACATAAATTGACATGACACCACACACACGCAACAAAAACACACTAATGTGTCTCTGGCTTTGATTACTACAACTATCAAGCAGATGCCACATTTTGCTTTATTCTGACTGCCTTTAACTGGTCTTTTTCTGCTTTGTGAAGTGTTTCAACCTCTGGCCACACACACACACACACACACACACACACACACACACACACACACACACACACACACACACACACACACACACACACACACACACACACACACACACACACACACACACACACACACACACGTGTGAAAGCACAGTGAAGTGAGGGAGGAGAGGCAAGACAAACTGTGAGTGTGGGTGAGAGTGGAGAGGGATGATAGCAATGGTTTGTGTTTTCTCTTTTGGTAAAGTGAGCCACCCAAAGCAATAGGACACACACACACACACACACACACACACACACACACACACACACACACACACACACACACACACACACACACACACACCTCTGCTTTTTTCTGTCTTACTCGAGAGGGAGCAGAGCAGATGGAATGAATCCCTACAAGGGCAACAAGCAGTAAGAGTGCTGAAGAAGTGTCAAACACACACTTCCCTGTGAGCTTTTTTTTTTTTTTTTTTTTTTACATGAAGTGAAAGTGTAGTCATTTTACATTATTCTCTCTCTGTTTTAAAGTGTGTGTGTTTGTGTGTGTGAGTAGTTGTGTGTGTTTGTGTGTGTGCGCTAGTGGCTATTTGTAGGAGACACAAGTAGGATGAACTATGTGTGAGGACGTGACAATGTATGTGTGTGTTATCGGTGTCAGCCAGGATGATTTTGCTTTAGCTGCGTAGTGTTCATTTACTGTCTGGCTATAGGTACTGCCTACCTCTCTGTCTCTGTCTGTCTGTCTGTCTGTCTGTCTGTCTGTCTGTCTGTCTCTCTCTGTCTCTCTCTCTCTTTCCCTCTTACCAAAACCTATTAGATGGTTTGTTGTGGGAGCCAAGAAGGACAAAATCCAAGGCTACATTTCATGTCCCTGGCTAAGCCTGCTGCTACTATCTGGACAAACTATTGACAGTCCCCGAGCCAGCAGACAGAGGTCTGTCTCTCAATGTACTGAGGGAGTGCGATAGAGAGAGGGAGACAGGGGCTGGAGATGGAGAAAGAGAGACAGATCGGATTAGCTGAGTTGCAGTTATTCCATTACCTCCCAGCCACGCATACACCAGTGTCTGTGTACGTACACAACAACATAGTTCAGTTGCCCACACTGTGTTTGGCCAGAGACTGCACATTTTTCTTGCTGAACCCAAATGAAAAGAGAAGAAGAGAGGAGGAAAAAAGTGAAATGGTGAGAAAATTGATTGAGCAGCCGCTCCTTTAATTGCATTCTGAGCGCTGCTTCTGGAAGCTCTGAGTTCTGTGAGCGCTGGAAGTAAAAGTATCCTGGTATGTCCTCTGACGATTCTGTCTTTTGAGTAGCTTAGCAGCATAATATTTAATAACCCCTGAGTAAACACTGGGAGGAATTGCTCAATAAATAATTGAAGCGAAATTTATAAATAATTTCCCCTCTTAATCTACTCCAGTTCACTGCCGCCAGGTCCCTGAAGTGATGCTCATCCCTCTGGACAGTCAGCGGGTCTAGCTTGCTGCCTGGTGGGGGCGCTCTGGTTATACTAGAGGAGCCACCTCCGCAGGACTACAAAATGAAAAAAAAATACATATAAAAAAATAAATAAATGTGTTATTCACAAAAAATAGTGCTTCTAAGAAACAGGCCCCAACCCTCTATTAAAATCCTGTTTTTGAGAAGACTACTTTTGTTATCGGTGCTGTCTCAGATTTCTGGGCGCTTTCAGGAAATGAGAGGTTTTGTGCTCCCCGAACAGCTGCACAGCTCTCCAACCTGCTCCTGGGTCTAAACAAAATGTCAGGCAATATATTGCAGCAGGACTGTTTGACTTTGGACTTGGGTTGAGGTGTCCATCATGTGTTCTAATCCCAAAATCACAATTAAGTAGTGATATTTCACCCATGGTGTGTTCCATTCCTCCATTCCTACCCCTTTTTTCTTGCTGGATCTCTTTCATTTTCCTCTTTTCTCTCCATCATTCACTCCCTGCTTTAGCCGGTAGTGGCCTTGTATACAATTAGCAACTGTTGCTAATGAGAACAAATGGGGGCTCATTATTCATTATATCATTAACATTTAATTGCTCTGTGCTAATCCTAATAACCATCTCACACAGTTTAATCGGTTGTCACTTTCTGGTGCGACCACAACGTCAGTGTTCTTTGACAGGAAGTCTCCCATGAGGCTATGGGTCTGTTTGTGCTCATAATACAACATTTTTAGGTTCAAATTGTGGCTTTAGAGATCAGCTAGAAAATAGTAACATGGAAACTTCCTGTTATATGAATGGTTGGCAGACATATTCTCTTGTTAATGATCAATGACATGGTCTAAGTGGAGCTTCAAAGTGTCTTTGGTCACATCATTTCAGCTGTCTCTGGCTTGCTCTTCTTTACCCTCTGCTTTTCTCTCACTGTCTTTCTTCTTTTTTATCTGTTTTACCATCTCTTTTTGTCTTTATCTATCTCCCTCTGCGTCCTCCTCCCTCATCTGTCCCACATTGGTTTTAAAAAGGTCCTAACAGTGGAGGATGCGGAAGATGCTGACACACTGAATGGCAGGGAGGACGAGGGGGTGCAGGACAGATCCTCCCTCCATTACTCATCACCTGAGAAAAGACTTGGACACAGATGTGACGGGAGGAAGGGGGACAGAGAGAGAGAGAGAGAGAGAGAGACAGAGAAACAAAGAGAGTGATGGGGAGGGTTGAGAAGGAGAATGAATGGGAGTGAGCAGCCACCCAACACAGTCATCAACTCCCTTCCATCAATCATCTTTCTCAGCCCAAAGGCTGCCACTGCTTCATCAGCATCCGCTCCTTGTACATTATGTGCCTGTGGGTGTGCACGTTAATGAATATTTACATATTTGTTCTTAAAAGTGTGCAGAATTGTCTAGACGTGCATTGTGAGCTTAATTGGCCTATTTCGATATTGTACTTGTCTATATATTATTTTTAGTAAATATACAGTAATTATGAATATTAAAAGAACATAGAATCATATTATCTTGAATTTTAAAAGTGTACATCATTCTCTGGTTCTGATGCATTCATATTTGCGTTAACCAAATATATAAGATATATATATAATAATAATATAAATATATAAGATTTTTTAAATTTCAAATATATATGAAGTAGCTTTTCCATGCATGGGATCTTTTTATAATTAGTTTGCAATAGCAAAACATTTTTTACACAAAGACATTTATAAAAAATAAATGACTAATGCTGGGGGTGGAGCCTGTCTTCTGCAGACCGTAGAGACACATGCAGGAAATTTTAAAAAGTTCCAGTTCACCTGAGCCATAGCATCTAAACATATAAACTGCTGTCAATGTTGTAATCAATAAAAACTGGACTGGACTCTCCACTAAGAGACAGAGCAGACTGTTCCTCCTGAGGAGACTCATATCTTTCAGCGTGTGCAGCAGGCTCCTGCAAATCTTATATCAGTCTGTATGAGATGCGCTGAGCTCTCAACCAAGGCTAGAGCAACTGACGGTCAGAGCAACTGTTAAGAGCAAAAAGTCTGCTTATGGGTTGAGGTCAGGGTGGATGTTCAGTCAAAAAGACACAGACTTTCACCCAAGTAGCCACTGTTCGTGTCCCGTGTGAAACCAAGTCAATATTGACAAATCACTTTAGTTTTGTGACGTAACTTTCAAAAGTAAATAAAGCTGTGTACATAAGTTACGTAACAAACCGTCCCTGACACGTCCAAAAGTGACTTTAGAGGGGTACATAAAGGACAAGATCAAAGCCTGGGAGTTGTTCCTCTTCTGAGTCGAGGCAATTTTTTGATTTGTGATGTAGTGATAAATGAATAAAATCGGTGTGTAAGTTCGCTGCGGGAAACAACAGTCAAATTCCTTGCATGTTTTCAAATGCTTGGCCAATCCAGCTGATTCTGATAGAACATAAAGTTGTAGCAATGACAGAAGACAATCCGCCAATTATGGATGTTGCTGCAAAGCAGTTACAACTGCTGAAAGGTGAATGCTTCACACACAGCACAAACGATTTATATAATCACCCCAGTTTCAAGGTGGGCATCCAAATTAGTGCCAAAATGAGTCAGTATCCTAACCAAATGTGAACTATGGTCACAATCTTCCCTTCTGTCCCTGATTTAATGAATTGAATAATGGCTTTTGCAGAACATTATGAGACAGTGAAGTTGACCTTTGACCTTTGGAATATAATGTCATCACTTCACCACGTTATCCTATCAGAAATTTGTGGGAAATGTCACATTAGCATATGTAACATGCTTTGTGAGGTCACAGTTACCTTGACCTTTGACCATATTCAAGTCAGTTCATCCTTGAGTCCAGGTGGACGTTTGTGGCGATTTGAAGAAACCTCCCCTTTTGTTTCATGATGGCACAGTCTTGTTTATTTTTTATTTTTAACGACATATCATTTCGTTATCTGTCTACATAGATTTTGATACAGATTAATGCAACAAATCGGAGATTAATGCAACAAACAGCGCATCGAGTATAAACGCCTCTGTGCATGCTCAACGCTAGGGCCATCCGTGTAGGTTTGCCATAAGCGCGAGTATAAACAAAGCATTACCAATTAACTAAAATTAACTCTAAATCTTGTTGTTTTAAAAATACTCAAAAGGAAATGTTAAAACAACAAGTTGTGTTTTTTTAACAGGTCAGGGAGTTACTGCTGAAACTATTTCATAAAATATAATTGTTTATTATTAAAATGTAGTGGTCCTGGCCGGTGTATTAGTTTTACCTTTGGCAGAGCCAGACCTGTTTCAAAATAAATGCCAAGCTACATTATTGTCAGTTTGTTTGGCTTATAACATACTGTGCAGTAATGGAACACAGTAAGGCTCCAAAGGGGGTCTGCTAACAAATAACAAACCAGTAAAAACACAGGCGCTCTGGGGGTTCGTGTGATGTCCAGATGCTATACATGTAGCCTATGTGCTTGTGTGTGTGTGCACTGACAAGATGAAAGCATGCTTGATGGAAGTTGTCCATCAGACAATTTGGGTGTTTTGAAACTTGGGAAAGAAATATCCCCTTTGAATGCAGTAGACATAATGGGAGATTTATGTTATCTAAAACGTGACTTTAATTGTCCTGATATAGAGTAAAACGGACGAAGCAGAAAACAACGCCACGATATATGCCCATTATTTTCATACATCAAGTCATCTCAGTGTGAATCTACAGGATAATCCATAGCCAATCTGGCAGTTTTGTTTAACATTTTGAGAAACAAGCTGATTTGCCTTCTTGCTCGAAGTTATATGAGAAGATGAATGTCACTCTCTTATCTGTAAGTTTAATATGAAGCTGAAGCCAGAAGCTGTGAGCTTGGCAGAGCATGACTGGAAGCAGGGGAAACAGCTAGCCTGGCGATTGCCAAAGGTCAAAAATATGCCAACCAGCACCTCAAAAGCTTACTTATTAATGGGCTACATCGTGTTTGTTTAATCCATACACATAAATAGAAATAAATAGAAACATAAAAACAACAAGGAAAGATACTGCTGAAAATATTACAGCAGTAAAAGTTAATAATTTAAATGTAATGCTGCTGGTGGGCATATTATTTTTTAATAATATTAATTTTTTTTTTTTTTTTACCTTTGGAGAGAGCCAGACTAGCTGTTTCCCAATGCATTCAGTGTATATGCTTAACTAGCATAGCATATAAATGTCCCTTTATATGCCATATGCCTTGGCTTCAGATTTAACGGATAAACATTAGAGTGGTATTGATTACCTCATCTTACTCACGGCAAGTAGTGAGAAACAATGCCAAAAATACCCAGAATGCAATTTGACGACATTGGATTTGCAATTCAGTCCTTTGTGATGGTGAGGTGTGTAATTATTTAGAAATGTGTTGTAATTATTACTGAGTATTTTTTTTTACCATCATATAATTCTAAAGATGGTTTCAGAATTACATTTGGATAAAGTCCTTGCAATTTGAGAAGCACAGCCCAGCCAAGCACAACAAACATTTTAAAAATATCCTGACATTTCCATACAAACTGTGCCACACTCAACTTAACCTTTTTGTTTCTTTTCATTGCTTCCTGCAGCTCTGCCACCTCACCCTTCCTCTCTCCAGTTGCCTTTGGCACCATATTGCTAATTGTGCTTTAAGAGCAAAATTTAATTGTGCAGAAAGAAATCTGGGCTGGAAGAATTATCCCAAGCTTTTAGTACTTGTTTATTATTCAGCCAAATGCCAAAACCAGTGGGCTTGCATTCACACCCCAATGTAGGTGTTAGTCATTTTATGGGTTGATAAATTTGAGACTTTACACATGCAGGCTTACTTTTATTTATTTTCTGCTTTACTGGATGCAACCTTAGATCATTTTCACAGTCAACAAACAAGCCGCACAGCCAAACTTCTGAAAACATTCTCTGCTCCTCCCCCTCCTCCTTGTCTTCTGAGGAAAGGGTAAATGAATGATACTCACCGTATCGACACAAAACTTTCCCCTCGCTCTCCTCCCTACGCCTCTCCTCCCTCTTTGCTAATGAGCAATGCTAGCTCTATTGACCTACTTGTGGACTTAAAGGAAATCCAATCACAAATGCCTCAGGTCGCTTTCTTCCCACTTTGGGAGATTAAAAGATTCAATTCTCCCTGCCTATCCACACTCATCATCATTTCTCCTTCCTCTCCTTTTGTCTGTCTGCTCCGCCGCCTGCCCCTCCCTGAACCCCCACCCAGCCCGCTGACTGTCCCTCTCTCTCCCTAACTAAGTTTTCAGGCTCTTTTACAAACTTGCACTTTGTCTTTTCCATTCAGACGTGAGGAGCGCCAAGTAGAGGAGAGCAGCCGTGCAGATAATTATCAGCAGGTGACAAGAGTGTTATCGGGACACAATGGAGCTGGCGGACAGAGTCTGATCTAGTCGGCAGCAGGTTGACAATGAATCCTTGGCTGCAGCACTTCTGCAAAATGTACAAATATCCACAGAAACACACACACACGCACACACGCACACACACACACACACACACACACACACACGCTCATGAAGTCATGAACGCAATTTTCCCTCAGATTCATACACTCACCTACACTCTCCTGTGATCCCCAAAACCATACACGTTTCACCGCCTCATCAAGTTATTGGAATGATTGTGTGCTAACCTCCAGTAGCCCAGTCCCTCCAAACAAACACACACAGCACAGGGCCCATGCTGTGATTTAAATGGCTGCAGGGTGCTGAGCTACTGTTTGCTTTGCCTATTGCCAGGCTGTTTGTTTGGCTTCATGCATACTGTGCAGTAATAGAACACAGTGAAGCTCAAAAGGTGGTCCGCTAACAAACACCAGACTGCACTGTGAAAGCACAGGCTCTCTGTGGGGTACACGCGATATTCAGATGCTATACATGCAGCCATGTTTGCGTAGGTGTGAACAGAAAAGATAAAAAGGTTGAAGGCATCAATTTGCCGATTAGACTTATTGGCATGTTGAATAAATTTTGAAACTTAGATTAGATTAGAGATTCCTTTATTGATCCCCATGGGGGAAATTCGGGTGTTGCAGCAGCTCAAGGACAGAGAAACAGATTAAGGTAATAAATAAAACATATTATACAATGAAATAATATAAAAATACAAATAAAAATGTACAGTATATTTACATGTGTGCAATATGTGCACTGTGAAATATTCCACACAAGTCCAGTGCAGGAGAAAGTGGGGGGAGTAGACATTTACAGTGTTATTGTGAGGGGGGGCTGGTCAGCATGATGATGACAGACTGTGGTCTCAGTGGGCACAACGACCTGAAAGGTTAAGAAGGTAACTTACAAAAAAAGTACTTTTTGTCAAATTTTCTGAAGCTATCACTATTTCCTGACAATAGTACATGAGACAGATAATCTGTGAAATAATCCCCCTAGTCCTCCCAAAGGCATTGCAAGAATCAACTGCGCCCCAAAGAAAACCACCAATCAGAGCCAGGAGGAGTCTCTAATGCAGCGTCACTGCTCTTCAGGGGAACGACTGGCTAGTTAGCTAGCTAAACTAGTGCTAGGTTTAGTCTCTCTCTCTCTGCAGCTGTTATGAGCTCAGGGTGGGTGGGCTAACCCGCTCTCATTCCCAGGGCGTCAAATACTGAAGCTTTTTTATGCCTCTCTGCGTCTGATACAGACACCCACAAAATGATCAAAGAGTGTGATGTTGTATAATGGCCTCTTATCCAAAATAAGCTTATGATATGTGGAATTTGTCTGTTAAATGAATGTTACCAGCTCATGTACACGTCCTCATGAAAATGAAAACAAATTTGATGTTTAAGATTACATAAAAGCTATTGAATGTTTCAATAACGCAATGTCATGCAAGGAAGTGGATGCTTTTTACAAGCAGCCTGTAACGTTGGTGAGTCAGAGTTGAAGGCGAAAGAAAGTGAGAGAAAGAGATGGAGAGAAAAACACATGAGAAATGACACAAGAAGGGCAAAGCCTTCCTGACTTTTCATTTGATGCTGATGTTTTGTTTTTCCCCTCCACATTTGTATGTCTGCTCATGCAAGACAGCTGCAATAGCATATGAACCTTTAAACACAAGGAAAAGCAAACCAACCCTTTAGCGAGATGAGTAAAACAACAATAATGGGCTGGAGAGATGGGTAAACCAGAAGAAATCTAAGGGAATCTGGGATTTTCAGAAGATTGAAGTGTTTATCTACAGGCTGCAAGTCTGGACCTGAAAGATGGAAAGTCTGTAGATGAATGTGTAACAAACACACTACTCGTTTTTCAAAAATAATCAAGCAACTGTAATTCATCTGCAGTAACAATTGATCAAGTCTACAGGTAAGATACTCTAAAATGGCTTAAAAGACAAACAGTTATTTTAACCTGAACTAACCCTCTCAATTTGCCCAGACTTGCACTGGGCCCACTTATTTTGATAGCCGGACTCAAAAAGTGAGTACCATCAATTACTTGTGTCAGAGCAAGAGCTTCATGTCTCACCCTTCTGACAAGAATCCTTCCTTTGGCAAATTAGGGGCAAAGACTGCACAATAAATTAGATTTATGTGGAACATCCCACAACGTCTCTCTGAGCGAGATTAAAAAAAAATGTCAAGAAAGCAACTCCTTCCCTGTCCTCTCTTCTTAATCATCTTCTCTTTTTTTTGTCCACTGCTGGAACGAAAGAAGTGCATTTGTGCTCCACGGTCAAACTGCCTGTTCTCATCTGTTGTGTCCTTCCATTCTTTAGACTTATGTTTTGTTACCTTATTGACCACCGTGCCCCTTATCTTTTGCTAGAATGTTCTTAATTTGACTGTTTGTATAACACGTGTGCACATGTTCTTATGATACGTTTCTATAAAAGACATAATGGTTGACTATAGGTCTACGCTTGGGAGTTGTTCGTCCCTTTTTTTTTACTAGTAAACAAAAATAAATAACGCAAGTACCTTAAATGCATTTTGCTCTAATGGCCTAATGTGTGTGTCTTTGTAAAATATTGTTCATGTCAGAACGCTCTGACTTGAGCATCATGTTCAACAGTATCATCAGTATCAATTCATCTGCACTCAATGTCCATTTCAGCAAGTACATCTTGTAGGTGCCCAGTAAGACTTCATTTTTCCCTGAAGAACAGCCAGAAGTCTTCTTGGCAAAGACAACAAGATGCTGGTGAAAGAAGCAGGTCACACAGTTCCTCCTTTTGATGATTTTTAAAACCTACTGTGAGTATCCCATTTACCGCATTTCAAAAACCATATACTTTGGTTAAGGTCTAAAGTTATTAGGGTAAAATAAAGTTACTGTCATGTTCCTGGAACCATTTTGAGATGATAACACATTATACTTCAGGACATCTCTAGTATCTGATCAAAACTGAAGCCACGATGTGCCCCTGTAGCTTAATTTCCATGTACTTAGCTGACAGAAAGACAAACTATAATGATTGGTCCATTCAATTGACAATTTAGGCTTTGTCACCGTGTCTTTTTTGAGATGTTCATGGACAGAGTTTAAAAGTGCAGTTGAGGCCAATCTGATTGCATCTCTGTTCTATGCTGATGATGTACTTTTGTCACAATCTTTTCCCTAACTTAAATCAAGCCCCTTTTGTTGCCACTCCTGGGCCTTAGGAGGCATGTCTCCAGTATCAAAGTCATGCGTTTTATTGCATTGAAATATGCGTCTGGTCCTCTACTTTGGACAGAATCACAACTGTTTATCTAATATGGAGCATGTTTGAGATGTTGTTGAGTGTTGTTGAGGCATTTCGTAGGCGGCCAAGATTGCTTCAGCTGATGTGGAACGTTGTATGGAAGCCGCTATAGCGTCAGTATTAAACAAACTGGAAATGATATTTGCTCCAAAAGAAAAATCAACCGCAATAAATATGTTTGCCGTGCTTCCATCAGGATGTTGCAAAGGTTTAATATCAACTTATAAAGTACCAGCTCTTGTCTGCATGCTCTAGTCTGTTTACATTTTTCCATTGCTCAGGTTTTATTTTTTTCCCCACTAAATCCAGCCCTAATACGCCATGTTTGGCTGGTACTACTCTGCTGTAATTGGCCATCTACTCTGGGCGGACATGGTCAATGGTCGCTCAGCGCTACTTTACATATTAATAACCGTTGATAAAGCCCCTTGGAAATCAACAATGAAATGAGAGGTTTCAGACTAATTAGCATTTGCGATTTAGTGCTGTCAGGCTAGCATTTTGTACCATCCAAACCACCCCTAGTTTATTCTGTGATGTAAAAAAGTGTGGGACTACTCACTCAAAAAACGTTGCTACTAAGCATATTCCAGGCAGCGATAACGTTTCCCTCAAAATGTATTTGGAAAAAATGAAATAGCATTATATATATATACATTATTTCGAGGCGTCAGCTTTGGATATCTACAATGTAGGTCAAGTGGTTTGGCATCAGACTGATGCAGGCGATGTACTGGAATGTTGTGGTGAAGGAGGGAAGCTCAGCCTGAAATCAAGTTATAGAATTATGTTCCAACGGTCCAAGAAACTAGAGGCAGAGGTGCTCAGATATCCATAGGAGAGGTTTAAAGGGACAGTTCAACTGAAAATCAAAAATACCTATTTTTCTCGTCACCTGAAGTGCTATTTATCAACCTAGATTGTTTTGGAGATATCGGCCGTAGAGATGTCTGTCTTCTCTTGAATGTAAAGGTACTAGATGATTCTTGGTTTATGAGGTGTACTGGCACCACAAGAGCGTAATTGAGGACTGAGGACAATGCCGCTGCTATGTACACGCGCATCACTTGTTGTGCGCAGGCCACCAAGTGCTTATGGGGACAATGAAACAACCTTAAGCTGCTATGACAATTTTGGAGAGAATGGCCCCAAATAGGCTACATGAGTCGGAGGCAGAGAAGAGACTCATAAAGTGGCAATGTCAGTGTCAGGATGAACCAGCTAATGTGGTACTGTGGAATAGTCTCTTGGTTGAGTGGTTCAATTCCCGTATGAATGTAAATGTAAAAAATAAAGTTGTGCTAATCAGGTTTGAATAATATTAAGCACACATAATTGTTTGATTAATGCATTTATACAATGCACGTGCCGGTGTAAACAGGAAGCAGATTGGTTGCTTAGTTACAGAAAATACAACAGAGTGTTATAAAACTCCCCATAATAATAATAAAATGTAGTGCTTGATACTTAAGATGTTTCTCAATAATATTCCTCCATATACTCAAACAGAAATATTTTGTGGAAAGTTTTAGCAGTTTTATTTTTCAGACTTAGTTACAATGCTGCAGGTCTTGCTCTTTCTCTCTCACACACACAACATTTCATTACATTTGGTCAACACATGTCTCTCACAGTTTCGTTGTATGTTTTTACACTCGTAGCTCTGCTGGTGGCTGAAGTCCCTTTGCACTGGAGGGCATTTATGCTTTTGTTCCTTGTGGAGTTCACATTAGTTGAGCAGAACAAAATAAGCACTAGTTAGAAAAGGAAAGTCTGTCTACACTAGGGGTCAAACCCGGCGTTTTCAAACTTATCCGTCCTCAGGAACGTTTTGAAACTCTTACGTTTTTGGTGCCCTAAAACTCCGGACTAGTGTGGACGCTCAGTTTAAACATAGCAAAAGAAACGGGTTTTAAAATGAAAAAGTAGTAGTGTGGACATGGCCTAAGGGGAAGCTACTGACCATCAACCATCTACAAGCAGTTCACGAGATAAACCATACACAACCAGCAGGTCTGAGGGCAACAGTACCCAGCCCTGAGCTAATTACGCCTTGGGCACCCAAATGGCCAGCAGCGGCCCTGAGTGAGGAGCTGGTGTATGGATGGGTGTAGGGATCGGGTGACTGACACTGGAAGGAACAAACTCAGGGTAACTGCTGGTGAGACTGGGCAGGATAATTGGTAGGCAAGAATGAAAAAGAGGGAGAGAGAGAGCGAGAGAGTGAGAGGGCAGCGATGGTTGCGCAAGCTATAGAGTGAATGAAGAGAGGGAGCAGCTTAGCGCATCAACAAAGGTGTAAATCAGAGAAATAAAACATCATTTTAAATGAATGCAGGCGAAAGAGAGGCTTCATCCTGTCCGTGTTTGTGGTTCGTTGCTGCTCTCAGTCGAACTGACACAGCATTTTGCACACAGCAGAGAAAGAGAGCAGTATGGGGAACACTGGAGTACATCCACATAAAAACAGACAGCAATGTAACAACCCGTTCTCATCCATCAAATACAGCCTCTTTATATCTGACAGAGCTAAAATGGGCCTTGTGACCATGGATGTAATGCTTGTGCCTCAGTATCAGACGCCGAGGGGCGTGACAAAGTGGAGTTTCTTTGACAGCTTGATCATGCTGCGCACCCTGCTGTTATTGGCTGAGATTCCCACCCACTTGTGTGGCCTCAAGGCTGTTTTCAGATGCCCAGAAACATCCCAAACACAGCAAAATAATAAGAAAAGAGAAAATACAGAAAACAAAGTCTCTGTAGATACAGACATCACCAGGGATTATTCTAGACATATTATACCCTTGAGCATTCTAACTATGGCATGAAGAAAATGTAGTACAATGTGTAGTGTTATGCCTTGATCAAATGCTATCATTACGTTTCAATTATAGACCAATGTACCACTCTGGGTCTTTGCACTCATTGAATGAGTGTGTAATGTTATGTAAGCCACAGAATAAGATTTATATTGCAAAAATGATTCACTGTTTAGCCTCGGCTTAGTATCTATCTTTTTCCTCCTCTTTCCCTCTTAAAGGGCAACATATGTATTTTTCAATCTGGAAACCTTTTTTCCCCAGGTTTTGTGTTTAAGTAACTATTTGGGACAACTATTCTTAAAATTGGTCCAGTATTGAGTGAGAGTGCTACAGATGGTAGCCGCTCAATGGGCTGCAAATTTGATTACTTGGGGCTATTCCTCACCGTCAATGTACGTCACCTAAAAGTGCTTGTTTATGCTATCGACAGGCTCAGATTGTGTGTCTGACATCATCACGGAAAGGACCCTACGGAAAAATAAAACGTCTTTCTTTAACTTTTGCTTGAAGTTCTGTTCCTTATTGTGTCATATGACTTGTTGCAAGAAGACATCAGTGAAAATGTGTGTGAGTTTGAGAGAGGAGTGTTGGTGTGGTCACTTATTGTTGTGTTGGAGTACAGAAAGTGTAACTTAGTGTTATCTGAAAGATTTTCAGTGTCATGGTTGACATCGATAATGTCGATGTGACATGAGATTTCAGAACAAGACTGCTCCTTGAGTGAAATGCACAATAACAAACGGTCCTGATCAAACAAAAGGTTAGAAAACCTTTTCAGGGTCCTTTCCATATTGTTGTCAGACATAAATCATTGGTGTTACAACCCAGCTCAAAGGCTGCAACATAAACGGGATACAAGACAAGTTAAAAGTAATAAAATGCAACATTTATATTAAAGAATACATAGACTAAACTAAACAAACATGGAGACACAGTACTCAGTAACGTCAGCATGTGTGGATGTGTGAAAATATCTGAAACAACTAAAAAATAGTCACAACCTTTGAAGCCAAAGAAGAGCAGCCAAAGAAGAGGGGAATCCATGGCCGTTTCTCAATATGTGAACTTCTCTGTACTTGTGTCCTCGTGAACTTGTGAAACGTCATCTAGCGGCCCAGGTACTGTTCCAATACACAAGTTCATCCAGCCAAGTACGGTCCAGATACCCGGATGTGTCCTCGCTCCGCCCATTATATCGAGGATGCATCGGAGTAGACTTGTGTGGACTTTGGACAGCCAAGTCTCCCAGAATGCATTTCACCAGCAAACAAGAGCCGACAGTAGCGGAGACGGCTCACAACTGTCAGTTATAACTGTCTAAATACTGCTGTTGTTGTGTAACGGAATTTAGTTTTAACATTTTTTTAAGCGAGAATGTAGTTAAGACTTAAAATATGCGGTCAATTTATCAAGATAGAGCCTGTTTGAAAAAAGCGCCGACGTTTGTCGGAGATGAGAGGACCAGAGAGAGGATATATATATATATAGAGATATGAGAGGAACAGAGAGGATATATATATATATATATATATATCTATCTATCTATCTATCTATCTATCTATCTATCTATCTATCTATATATATATATATATATAGATATATATATATATAGAGATATGAGAGGACCAGAGAGGAGACCGGGCGGTGGTGCTCATGCAGCCCGCTGACAGCAGCCTGATCTCGGCTAGGCCTCTCCAGATGTGCCGCTGGCTCCGGTGTCTCTGTGGTTGTGGTTGCAGATGTAACACAAAACATATACATATTAATATTTTTATATTTTCTAAATGAAAACGAAAAAAGGCAGGGTTGTGTTTTATATCATATTTCGTTTTATTGTCAATATATATGACTGAAGATAACCGGAGTAGGCGGGACCGACGAGCTGAGTTGGTGACGTCGTGACGTTGGTGACGTCATCAAGTTCGCTGCTGTTCCAATTGCAAAATGACCGTACTGCGTCCTCCCGTCCTCGGGAGTTTGTACTCCCGAGTCGAACTATCCAAGTATGAACTTGCAAGTTTGCAAGTCCATACTTGACCATACTTGGTATTGAGAAACGGCCATGTTCTGGGGATGATTCTTTATAGCTGGAACTCCACCAGGCTCAGGTGTGGCTCATCAGCAGCAATCAACAGTCTGAAAGACAAAGAACAGCCAGCAAACAGGACATAGACCCCTAGTGGGAGGGAGGGGTCGTAACATTGGCAAAAACAAGCACTTAAAGTTGATGTCTATTGACAGTGCTGAAATACCCTGAGAGATTACATTCTAGTCTGTTTAGCAGCTGCCAGCTGCAGAGTTCTCCAACAGTACTGGACCAATTTCAAAAGTTGTTGTGCCCATTCATCATTGAGACACAAAACACATGTAGAGATTGGGTCCAGGTTAAAAAATACCAAAGTTACTCTTTAATGTTCTAAACAATGTTATAAAGAACTGAGTGACCCTGGACTGCAGTAATAAGCCTCCCCTCCATTTTAGTTGAAGCCGTGTGATGAAAAGTTTGTCTGAATTCAAATATTTTCCTTTGCGGCATGGAATAAAGAGGGAAATACAGACAAAGTGTGTTTGTCTTTTGATGTCCAGTCTCTGTGTCCATTAGCTGGGATGAACATTTCTCCAGCTGCACTCTCTTCAACTGCAGCTCATCAGCTTAGTTCCTTATAGGTACTAAATTGATTTGAACTCGCTATGGTCCAAGAGAAACTGTGAAGTAACATTATGATAATAGTTCATATTTAGTAAGGAATAAGGGGAAATGGATGGAATTTCCAAACTCAGTGTTGCACAAAGCCCAGTGGATGAATCCTAATTAATTTGGTGGGTCCTTGACTTTTCATGCAGCACCATTAGCAGTAAAATATCTCTAAGTCTTTGCACAAATTTAGGTGCAGACGTATGTCTAGGGCAACCAACAGGTAAAATTACAATCAATTCAATTAATTGGTTTATGAATAAAGGAAGAGTGCCAAACTTTTAAGAAACCGTGGAACTGCAACTTCTGGGTCCGTCGCATGATGTCATAAGGCCCAAAATGACTTTTCCCCATAGAATAATATTGTGAAAGAGTTAAACCAACTTCCCTTTATGAACAATTGAATAGCCCTCATCAGAGAGGACCAAATGGTGGAGGGCCATCATCTAAGAACCTCTGTATATCCATATGCTGGGCAATCTCAGTACGACTGTGGCAGTGATGTAACACTGTAAGTGTAACAGTTCATTTTGCTGTCTTCTCTAGAAACATGACATTGATGGCATTGCCTCTTAAAGGTGCGCAATCATTTGTAATGCTGAGGTAACAATCCATTTCACAGGAGGCAGATATAAAATCACATCTCTCCTAGTGTGAGAAAACCATACATTTCACTTTGATGACAGGTTTTGAATAAGAAACAGCAGGCAGTGACACAAGGCTTTTCCCTCCCTGTAATATCCCATAATACTGATTTTGCTTTCATGCCAGGTATCATTTAGATGGAAGTCGGGAAATATTTCAAATGACAGATGAAAAGCTGTGGAGTTCAAAAGTTCCAGTGCAGGAGAGGAGACGAGAGACAGACAAAAACAGAGAGAGAACAGGGGGATTCTCAGATGCAGGTGTATTTATAGCTGGAAAAGAAGAGTCACACACACACACACACACACACACACACACACACACACACACACACACACACACACACACACACACACACACACACACACACACACACACACACACACACACACCACACACAATCTGGAGGCTATCCTCATCCTGCTGTTAAATAATGCAACTGCTTTGAGATCTGAGGGACTCCTATTATATTAACTCTGCATGTGTCTCTATAATGTGTCATTGGAAGACACAAACCCTCCATCTCATTGCTTTGTAACAGTCTGCACTTTCTTAATAGGACTATGTGTGTGCTGCTTTTTGGGTTTCTGAAATAATGAATTATATCCAACTTGATCACTCTATCATATCTCTGTTTTGCATTTGTAAACATGTTTGTGTGTGTGTTTTTGCATTTGTTTGTGATTGTCCACACCCTGTTATGTGCCTCTCCTGGATGTGTTTATACAGTATTAGAAGTATTTTTGAAGTGTTTTGCCACCAAACTTCTCTTGTGCCTCTTGTGCCCAATTAGGCAGCTTGTTTGAGCCGCCGCTGTCACATGGCTCCCTCTCTTGGCATCTCTCTTCCCCTTCATCACTCCATCCCATCGTCCCTTAATCTGCCCACCCTGCAGTCTCAGAGTAAAGAAGGACTATAAATGAATGTCAGTCGTGCAGTACCACCGTAAATGTAGCTATTGGTGCCTTAGGTTACAGGCAGCGTACAAACTGTTAGATTTTCCTCACGACAGTGGCTGATTGCCCGAAAGCTTATACATGCACACTTTTCTCTCTTTTTTTTTCTCTCTGATATTTGAGAGAATGACAGGAGGAGAAGAAGAGAGAGTGATGGAGACAAGACAGAGAGGGGCAGGAGGAGGAGGATAGGAAACAGAGAGAGAAGGAGTCAAATTCACTGCCTTCCTTCTCAACTAGTCAGTAGATCTGTTGCCAGGAGAAGGGGCGACACTGATAGCAGGTTGGGTCTCTGCCAGACACACACACACCAACATCCACACACACACACCAACATCCACACACACACATCAACATCCACACACACACACCAACACATCAACACAACATCCACACACACACACCAACACACACCAACATCCACACACACACACACACATCACACACACACACATCCACACACACACACCAACATCCACACACACACACACATCAACATCCACACACACACAGGTTGCTCCCTCTCCTAGGGTGCACTGAGACATTCTATGACCTTGGTAGGGGCAGGAAACTGTGCAGCCCTAACAAGGACACACACACACATCCTGACAAGCCACCTGCTGTCATGTAAATGGTACTGCATGTCATTGACCTGTTCAAATTCAGCAGGTCGTTTTGTTTGCGTGTGTTAAAAGGCAAAAAGCACACCGAACAACTCTGCCACCTCTTTTCGTCTTAATAATAATAATAATAATAATAATAATAATAATAATAATAATAATAATAATAATAATAATTTTGTACTACTGTGTGTGTGTGTGTGTGTGTGTGTGTGTGTGTGTGTGTGTGTGTGTGTGTGTGTGTGTGTGTGTGTGTGTGTGTGTGTGTGTGTTTGAGCCCCTATGTGAGGCAGAATGTTATGCAAAGACGTTTCTGTAATTACAGGTGTTTTGAGTTTTTCGGCTGGATTTATTCTCTCAGGTACATAACATTTACATCCTTTACATCCTTTCAAAAACAGGCAATGTTGATTGGACGGCAGGCTGCGTGAAGTTCAAGTTACTATCAGGGAATGGGAGGGAGAGGCAGAGATGGAGTTTGTGTGCTGAGTTTTCTGCCAAACAGATGTTCATCAGCATTTCAGAGTGTTCCTGTGAAGCCATTAGACTACATTACCAAGAACACACTAATTACATAGGTGCATGGGGAACTGAAGTGAAGCAGGCCACACACACACATACACACACACACGTTCAGACAAATACACTCAATCTCACTTGGGGTAGGGAACATTCTGTGAAAAAAAACAAAAAACTGACATCCCGGTGCAATTTTAGAATCCAACAAAAAAAAAAACATCATGTACCCACTATGCAAAATAGATGCTGATTAAGGGAAAATGGAGCTTTTGGAAAATGTCTGATTGTCACAGACATGGTGGAGTGCAAAAATAATCCGACACTCTGTCACCTTCAACTATTGCTAATCTATCATTTTGAATGCCGATATATCACATTATACAGCTGTTGTTTATTAAATGTAGTTTATACTGTAAGACAACCTTCTCGTATATAACAATTGTTCCTAGTTTTTTTCCTTAATTTAGATGCATCGCTGACAAGTTGCGTCTAATACTACAAATGCAATCTAGGAAATTTAAACTTAATTTCTCTTTTCTGATTTCTGATTCTCTTCACCCAGTTCTCTTGGCACACAATTATCACAAAACACGGTGTACCAATGAATCATGTTGCTGCTGCATGTGTTGGCTCATGAAAATGTGAAAATATGCAGTGGCTACAACACATTTGACTCCACAATCAGCATGAAATTATGCGTAAAAAACACTGAGTTGGTCACCTTCATCATGTCAAAAAAAAGGAACTGAATGTAAAATGTGAATATCCACGGTGCTGAAAAAAGCTGCACAGCTTGTTACAGAGCCATGTAGAAATTAAGCCTAAACTTTCTTGCTCAATCAACATGCTCAACACCTTAAAGCTGCAACAACTGTTTTGTTTGGCAGATGGCTGAACAGATTCTGCTATTAAATGCTACACTATGTTCAGCAGCTAGTTGCTAACTGTTTGATGCTGAATAGGTAGTGTTGTGGCCAAAGAGAACGCTATGAGAGCAGAAACATTGAACCAAAAAAATAAAATTTCTTGCAAAAAAGCAAATGAGCCGAAAGTCACTATGAAGCTCTTTAGAGATGAGTGGAACTGCAGAATTGGGTGATAGTTTCCTGTACAACATAATCTGTTGGCAGAAGCCCCTGATGTAATTGTAGTGTTTTAGTATCTTGAGAAACGGTGGCAGTAAGGGTCAGGCAACAAAACTACTCAGGGAAAGCAAAAACATTATGGTGTGGCTTGAATTAAGTATGCTTGTAACTTTATTGACGTATCGTCATGTGACTCAGCGACATAGCTTCATGTGACATAACGTCACGTGACATGTCTACGATAAAAGTCACTCAACCTTCGTTTTCATAAGGGACACAAAAGATGGTTCCCTGTAAAAGTCCTGTGTTTGTTTGACCCATCCATCACCACTCCAACACGCCCTTAGAGAACTTCTTCCTCTGACATAGTTTACAGTGAAGATAGTTGTTAGCCCGGTATATCTCAGACAGACGCTAAAGAGGGAATTTCATGGCAAGATTGAATCTTAATCTCAATGTCTACTTAATACTTTTTTTTATTAGTTTATTAGAGTTTTTAGTTGCATTTTATGGTCTTCTGCTGACCTAGAGGATGATTTTTGTCAATCTATTTTTACGGTAAAGAATGACTGTCACGCTCAATGTTGAATTCTACACGCAAAGCTTTTTTGTTCCTAGGTCTCTGATCAGGGATTCTTTCTCTAGGTTTAATGTGGATAAAACAATGGTGTGGCGTAAAAAAAAGAGGGTTGATACATATGGAGCAGCAAACAAGCTGCCTCTAATATTTTCAATTATGTCCCTCTCGGATTTGGGATTGGAAGCACTGTGTTGTAAACAAAAGTTGTTTGTCTTTCTGTTGGTTTGAGTGAGTAGCATTTTGTTGCAGCATTTTCTTTTTAGACATCTTTATCTAATTTAGTAGATTGAGTTCTGAGAGCCTTACACAATTTGGAGAAAACATTTGCTGTTTTGTAATAAATAATTTGTTGTTCGTGTCAACTCTTCTCAAAACCAAGCCTATTATTTCCAAAAATAGGTCCCGAAAAACCGCAAATTAAAGACTGTTTGATGCCTTGGTAAAAAGAATAATTTAACATTTTGGAAAACATGTGTAATCACTTTATTGCTGTTGAGAATGAAAACAGAATAAAAAAAAGATTGATATTTGAGGATGATGATGAGTCGGTATCTTAACTCTATAAATATCTTCCAGGAACTGTTTACGAACTCCATGCCGCTAATGGTGCTTAGTGGCAAAACCTTAATTATGTGTCTATTCTGACCACCTCAGTCCTCCTTCAAAAGACTCAGGGAAGACACTGGAACTCAACCAGTGAGAAACTGTGAACTGATGAGAATAGAACGAAACTAAATTTGCAATTAAATGTACATTCATTTATATGAATGCCTTTTGTTCTTTATGGTACTGACCCGTTGACTGCTGCACCCCTATGAATTGCCACCTGCAGCTATACTGCAATCCTTTGATGCACAAATGGGCTGAAAACCTTGCAGTAACTATAAAGAGAAATAGACTTTTAAAAATAAAAGACTAAGGTGAAAGTTTTTTTTTTTTTGCCCGTAAGGCAAAATAAAGACAGTTTCCAGGTAATTTTAGTGTTTTTATGTAAACTTTTAAAAAGGTGATCTGAAAAACATAATATGGACGGAACTCAGTTTGACATAAACAGTGTTTTCAAATGTATCTGCGTGTCCACCACCACACACACACACACACACACACACACACACACACACACACACACACACACACACACACACACACACACACACACACACACACACATTCCACACACACACACACACACACACACACACACACACACACACACACACACACACACACACACACACACACACACACACACACACACACATTTACCCACAGTTTAGCAAACATTGCGCTGACTTCCATTCATCCCCAGAGGGCTTAGCCTGACCTTTACTATAACCCCAATTAAGACAGAAACCTTCTTATGTAGCGCTGAGTGAAAGTGCAGTGAGATCAAATTTGGGACACAGATTGTCTCTGGCCTGACAAGCCCTCTCCGGTCAGCGTCAGGAGTCAGGATTTTGTCCCCGGATGTGGCAGAGACAGACACAAAAAATGGCCAGCAGCCCGCAGGAGTAAAATTAGGATTGACAAAGGAAGTGGGAAGCTCTGCTGTCCCCCAATTGAATCTGACTGAGAGACAGCTATGGATTGCTTTATACCTCCGTGTCTCACCCACTCCCTCTTTTTCTCCCCCAATTTCATCTGCACCCCTACTCACTTATCCCCTGTGCCCGTTCTTTACCACCCCGTCCCTCCCTCCTTTTCTTCAGCTCTCCTTCCCTCTCCCTTTTTTCCCTCTTTCCACACACACACACACACACACACACACACACACACACACACACACACACACACACACACACACACACACACACACACACACACACACACACACACACACACACACACACACACAGCACTGACCTCCTGCTTCCCTGCTCCTGTCTCTCCCAGCATCTGTCTAATTCAGTGGTTGGGCCTGTGGTTAGAAGCAGTATGTTTTTTATGATCACCCTCTGAGTACACAGTGACCTTGGACATTATTCACACACAATGGATGGAGTTGTACACACTGGGGAGCACTGCAACTGCTGTGGGCCGTTGCGATTATGTGCCTCTGTGTTTTTTTCTTGTGTGAGAGGCTCTTAAGAGAGGGTGAGTGCAAGGCAGGCAGTAAGAGTGAGTGTACCGATTTAAAATGTGAGCAAAGGAAAGAGTATGAATCAGATCTGTGGGGGGCTAATGAATGTAAATGTGTATGTGTGGAGAACCTATTGGGTTCTTGAAAAGCATGTAAACTCAATAAAATCTCAATAAAATTATAAACTCATTATGTTATCCTCAATATCACAGTAACAGTAAACAGAAAGGTAAGTGTAAAGCCCTTTTTGTATGACCAAAAGTACGAGGACAAATTACTCCCTGGTTATTACTCAGTGTGATCAGCTTATGATGTTGTTAAAATAAATTATTGATTTTATGGCAACAAGTTTTTGATCCTTGCAGAATGACAACTAACAGCTTTCCTGCTAGTTAATGCAAAGACAGGGGTTGCAATCATTAAACAAAAAAATATAGTCCCTTTTACAGTTTGTAAACAATGATGATGTACTTAAGTGTGTGCACGCATTTTGGCAAGAAAAGTATGTTCAATAGCTTGTTAAGTTATGCAAGGGCATTAACCACAAATAGATTGACTTTTCAGATCCGTGTGCTGTTAGTGAGTGGGTAGAATACATTAGCAAGTGGCCCAATATTTTGTGGCCAGATATATACGATATGTATTTGGTGGAGAAACCTAGTGTGTACGATACCACCAGCGATAAATTATGAGCACACAAGTCATTAGATGTTCACATCTAAGTTATCTGTGATCATGTACAGAATGGTTAATGCCAAGAAATAGAGTCAGAGTTTTGAGTTTATTGAGCTTTAAATTGTGTTTTGATTTAACAATTTTACTGTTAACCATGTTATGAATCAACCGAATGCGTCGTGGTTGTATCCCGGTGTCCCAAGATGCATACTATGTGACCTTAACATCTCCTGTTTGATTATTTTCTTTTCTGCATTTACACTGTCAACTATCAGATAAAGACAAAAAATCCACAAATTCATGAAATAGTTTTCTAAATTTGGCGTTGAAGAATTTGGCTGCACAGAGCCTTGACCTCCATCCACACTCCTACATCTTTGGGATGAATTGGATGCAAAATGCGAGCCAGGCCCTAACACCTGACCTCAGTATGCTCTTGTGACTGAATGAGAGAAAATTCCTGTAGCCAGTTTCCAGAATCTTGGTGGACTGAGCAAATACTAATTTAAAATGGAGGAAAGTGAGAAAAGCAACGTTTAATCTGCAGAGAGACAGATATAGATGCAACTTTGTTGCCCTCTAAAGGGGATTTGGTCGGAAGTGTCGACATTTCGATGAACGTCAGGAGTAAGTGACAGCCAAAGCCAGCAACACAGCCGTCTTAATGACAATGTCCATGACCATTACCTGTCATTATACTGTATATAGATCACTAGAGCTGGAAATGTTCATCTAAGATCAATAATTATGTAGTTAATAGTTAATACTGGCATCACTATGCCCAAGATAATTGCACTGTAGAACATTTCTATTTTTATGTATCCACCACTGGCAGTATGAGTCGTTTGTCCACCTCAGGGCATACACACACTAACATATGTGACCACATTCACACACATACCTGTCTTGTTATAATACCAATCAGTCAACTGTCAGAGGCGGAGAGGGTTTATGGCAGCTTTATAGGAGGAGAAGCAGCACTTAGTAGTCCATTTGGCTGCCCATATAAATGACTCATCTTTGTGTGTGTGTGGTGAATGCATGCATGTGTGTGACATGAGGAGTGACTATATAGCTTACAACTGGGCATTTGTGTGCATCAAATGCTTTTCACATAGCCATGCACGTCTTTGTGTGTCAGAGTGTGTGTTCATGTTTGTGGAAGTGTGTGGAAGTGACATGCAAGTGCACTTCCATAACTGTGTGTCGTTAGGTTACATAGCTGTCTGTTCTGTCGGAAAGCAGAGTAGATGAAGTGAACTGCGAGTCTGTCTCTGCACCATTTGAGGTGTAAGATACCAAGTAAGCGTTAGAGACACAGAGAGATGGGCAGAGGGGAAGAAGGGAGGGAGGGAGAAGGGAGTTAAATAGAGAGGAGGAGGACAACTGGTGAAGGAAGGAAATAAATAATCAAACTTTTCACTATATGTACTTTTTTGCCTTGAGGAAGCAAAGCGTCTTGTAAATCGTGTCATACTCCCCCCCAGTCGGTCAAGTCCATGCCCCCTCAAATTGTCTCATCTTGATGACCCTTCTTCTTTGAAATGGCCCCTAGCCTCGGCCCGAGGAAACCAGCATACAAAGTAAAAGAGCCAAAGCCACTGTTTTGTGAAATAGACTTCTTTCACAGTCTCTTACTGCTCTTCCACCATACTTCTCTAACTGTCTCGATAAACACCACGCCTATCCATCCATCCATTCATCCATATATCCTTGCATCCATCCATCAAAGGCTCTGTTTGAAGACACTGTCTCCATGGACCTGCATTTGCATATGGAGGGTGAGATTAAACAAGAATGTTTGGTCAAATCTGAGACACAAGGCTCTGAGCGTCTCATCTTCAGTCTGCACGACCAGAGAGTAAAAAAGGCCAGAAATATTAAATTAACTTTCATGATGACAACTCGGAAGTAATCACCGCTTAAGTGTTTCTGATACCACTTAATTGCACACTGATAGTCTCCCTGCTTTGACTATATGGCCCTCAATTAAAAGTGCAAACATCCTTCTGGACTAAATCTGTGTAATGCATTATTGCATGAAATGTTTTACACTGAAATCCTATGCAGAATAAAGCTTAATTTATGCTTGCCGCATCCGTGATGGTAGCAAGTGTCCGCACGGCCAAAGTGCATTCACACCATCAAAGAGTGCATGTTTGGGCATTGAAAACAATACTTGGAAGCGCGAGCGTCTGACGCTGTCACTGTGTTTGGGTCTTGTGACTTTCTAACTTTTTATTTTGTTTTTACATTTGGAATTCTACACTTCATGTGTCAGTCATACACATCTAAACTCTGTGGACAGTGGTTTACCCTTTGCTGTCTGCTGGCCACTGGCCAAGTGTGTGTCCCATTAGAAAGTAATGGTGAAAAGTTGTGTCAATCAGTTATCTTGCCGCCCAATTAGAAGTGTAGAAAAAGGAGTTAGTAAGGCCAAACCAAAGTTGACTCCTGAGGGGCAGAGAAACAGGAGACACAGAGAGAGGACTGCTTTTTACCTTTTCGAGCTGCTAGGGTAAATATGACATGAGGTTGCTCTTGTTGATTGGTCCGAAGGTATCTACAAGACAACCAGATGGATGTGTCAAATCATCCAGCCTGCACTGGTTGTTTTTGCAAAGCAACTTGGGAACGGAAAGACGGAGATGGGGCTCCAGCTGAGGCTTTGATGAGGTAGAAGTAAAGGCATTTTCTTTGTCTTTCTTTGCCTTTCTGCCTTCTAAATGGTTCCCTGGGCGGGTTTAGAAGTGTTGAAGTCAGAACTAAAAGTATACCAAAGAAAGACCTCGCTTATCCAGACAAGATGTAAGGTAATAGGTGGGTAATTGACCCCACTGTGCTAACGGCACCTACAATCAAAAAAAGAAACTTTGAAACTTTGAAAGAATCTGACTTTTCACACACACACACACACACACACACACACACACACACACACACACACACACACACACACACACACACACACACACACACACACACACACACACACACACACACACACACACACACACACATATACCCAGTATTGCATCCTGAGGTGTGTATTTATTTAGCAGGGTGCCGTATGTACTACAAGTTACCTGCCTGGCCCTGATACACTGAAGGTACAGTCGTGACACACTTCTGATCTTGATTGCTCACTGTGAACATGCTGGTTTATAACAATGGCAGAATTCTAACATGGCTTAGTGTGAACTGCATATCTTTGAACTACTTCTCCCGACCTGTATCCATGGAGATTTAAATCACAAAATGTGTGAGGTGCAGAAAAATGTCAAATGGGAACAATCTGTTGAGGTTCCTACCTGAAGCATTTTTACCTCCTGTGGCCCAGTGCTGCTTATTCTGGGAGTACTGAGATTTCTATCACACCTCCATCTGTGGATACAGTTTGTTTTTCAATATGTCAATGAAATAATATCAAATCAAACTCTGTTTTTTAAAGTAATAGTTATTTAATGCATTTAAATATTAAACATTAGTAGTGGAGTCACTGTTCCGCAGCAGGATTCAAATTGCCTTCACAAGCACAAGGGATTCCCAGGGATGATATGTTATCTGCCATTATTGATATCAGCCTCACTGTTTAATGTTTCATTTCCTACTGCTGCTCATTCAAATTCAAATTGTTAAACTTAATGCTTAATAAAGTAACCAAGTAGTTTTGTTTGTAAGTAAATTGAAAATATGAGTAAATTACTAACTCAATTTATGTTGATTTATTCTGAAAAGGGACTATATGCATGCAGACAATTTAAGTTTCCTGTGAACATAGAAGTTTATTTTAAAAAGACACTATTTATGTAACAAGCAGAAACTGACCTGCGTCCCTGGCAAATAATGTGACATTAATCGTTGCAATGAGCAGCAAATGTTTTTCACTTTCAGTCACATCATGGTGCTCAAGCTCAATGTATCTAAATAGATTAACATTTTATTCAAATTAAGAAAATGCATTTATTTTACCTTTTCTAGTCACTGAGCCCCAGGTGCTCATGAAAAATCACCAGCTGCTCATCTAGTCTTTGCTTCATTTATCCATCATGGCATCTGCTCCATCTCTTCCTCATCTGCTTCTTGTTCAGTAAACAGCCCTTCCTGTTTCTCAGCTATTCTCACGCTCTTTTATCATATTCATTCGTTAACTCGGATCCATCATCCCTGGCAGGCTCCGAGGAGCTCAGCTGGGGAGGAGCAGCAGCCATTTTCTCCAACGAGCCATCGCCATGCCAACGGTGAGACAATTTATCCTGTCCTCATAGATGCTGCAGCTACTGCTCCACCTGGAGCAAGTCTGTTGTTTGTGTGTTCGGGAGTGTGTCTTTGTGAATTATTAAATCCTGAAAGGGATGATTATAATTTGACAAATATTAACATCTGCTCATAAACAGAGGCCAGGTCACACCATCTCACCACACACTTTGTTATCTCTCATGGAGGTTTGTGTGTGTGTGTGGACTAATATCTAGATTAGGAATTATGAGGGAGACACAGCGGCCAGTCTGTGTGGGGAAATGTGATTATACCATGATATATGAATTCAGTGCATCCATCCCCTACATGAAAAGATGAGCTAGATGCCGCTAGTCGCCTGCCGAGCTGAGCCTCCAGCTCTGAGCTTCAGGTTGTCATCTTTTGTTTTTCATGTTGCTCTTTTTTTCCTGGAACCAATTTTATTGTTCTCCTTTCACATGTACATCAGAAATCACCTAGAACATAATTTTGCATTGCACATTTGTTGCTTCAGTAAAAGGGAGGAAAGACATCACATCAATTACTTCAAGCATATATAGCCTCCCGTTTTTCAAGTTGACACACAACACAGTTAATTTAATAGAGTATTCTGCCTGATGTTTTAACAATATATTAATCATTCAGGAGGAAATGGTAATGTAGTGGCGAGGTTGAAGTTGCAATATTGCCATATTTAAATGTGATAAAAACCCACACTGTAGAATGCTCCCCTTAAATGTTTTTTTTTCATTTTATTACATTTAGAAATAATACACCTTTGTATATTCTTCAAAACGCTACAGTGCAAGTCTTTTGGAGGCAGAAATCACATTTATGTGTCAGTGAGGAACACACTAAAATTGTTTCCCCTCACCAAATATGACAACGTACATGCGGTAAATAATTTCCTATCATTGTCCATCATACATTTTTTTTAAGTTTAAGGGCTTCTAACAAAATGAAGAGGATATTTAAGTTAAATTTGATACCATGGCAAAATTGTGCATGATTACATAACATCGCTCGCCTAACCAAAAATGCATTTGTTTAAATTGACCCATGTTTGTGTCCTAATCATAATGTCGTCCAAGTCCATCATAACAAACTTAAATTAATAAATACATTTTTCACTGAACAAACTTCCATTTCCAAATTTAGATCCCAGAGTAGAGGATGCAACTGATTGCCGCAATCGTTTTAGAGTGATCAGTCAAAATTGCTTCTAGAGGACTACATGAATGGAAGAATAACGAGGGAATGAGTGTTCAGTGAAGAATCATTGACCAGCAGATTAATTTCTATGTATAAACAATCATGAGGAACTTCACATGCGCACATTTCCAAGTTCATTTGGGATTTATAAAAAGTCCATCAAATTGGTGGACAAATTGACGGTCAGGCTGACATTGCCTTCCCTAGAGTAATTTGGGTGGCATGGTTGAAAAAGCACTATGATCTGAAAGGTCAACTGGTCATCTTCACTGCTAATCTTTTTTTTATCATTTCTGTTGGTATATAAGTGATACCCCTAGAAAGTAATTAGCTAAGCAGTTTAGATTTAGAGCGGAAAAAAGCATTTGGTTACATTTAAAGTGCTCTTATAGCTTTAATTCAATGCCACACAATCAGGAATGTCTTAGTAAATTTTTCAAAATGGATATATATGTTTTGTGTATGATATGACAATATGCGTACATCAGACCTTTGTGTTCTCATTTCTGTTCATTCTCCAGGGAAGATTTTTAAGTATCCTTTTCTCAACATTGCATGTGCAATAACACTGGAAAAAAAGACATTTGTAAGTGCAGTCTTTTAAAGTCAATGTTTCATTCTTTCAATAACTAATTACTGCTTTGATGTACATTATTTGATATGGACAAATCATGTATTTGGCATGAACAAATTTCAGGAAATCACGACTTTTAGATATTTTATCTCTTGTGGTCCCGAACCTTAAAATAGAGCCTGCTAATGATGGCTATGTTGGTGGGCCTGCAGGCAGCCCATGGAGCAGGTCACTTAGTGTACTGGGCATGTGTGTTCTCATGAACGTGTGTCTAGGTGTGCAGTTGTTATTGCGTACGTATGGTACACCTATTTTTTCCAATTCTGTCATCCCTTTCTAAAACCACCCACAAGCTTCCCCAAAGGGTGGTGGGTTAAACACACAATGAACACACTCTGAAGCACAGAGTGCACAGACACGGAAGACTTTCTCTAAAGGAGCAAACTGTTTACTCTCTTCAAATCCCTTCATCTTTGTGTGTGTATGTGTGCACACATGCATGTGTGTGGGTGTGTCTGTGATCTCTACTATATAACAGTAGCTACCAGCAAACCACCAACCCTCCCTGCTGTTTACACTGTGTTGTTTAGCACCCTAACAAAGTTGAACCAAGTTTGAAGCCCAACAGAGATGAAGTTTCTGTCTCTCACTGTCCGTCTCTCCTTGTTTTGAACCCTATCTTCCGTATCCAGCTTAGATTGAACCTGCAGATGTTGACTCATGGGATTCTTCAGTTGTCTAACTGAGGGAAACAAAAGTGCTGCTTGTTTCTATTGTACACTAAAGAGTGTAAGATAACTCCCATGTAAGCCAAACAAAGCATGGTTGTTCTCCGAACCCTTAGAGACCAAACCACCTAGGTAAATATTTTTCTTTCAATCTCATTCTCTTTCAAACTTGTTCATTCTGTGTGCATTTGACTACCTAAAGGATTCCAAAATTACTTGTGAACAAAGTATCAGCATCCATATCTGCTTAATTGACATAGTGACATGACACATTGATTTTCAGGGATTCATTTATCCACACACACACAACTATGCCCAGCTGCCCAGGGCTTTGACCCTAAAGGAAAATCTGTAGACAGAATGGAGAATGGTTAAAGGAGGCTTTCCTCAGTGCACAGCTGGCTTACAATCCTTAATGGACAGTCAGTCAAGAAGTGGTAAACAGATCCAAAGGTGCGAGGCAGCCAGGCAGCTAATCAATGACTCTGGTATGGTCAAAGCAGGAACAAAGGCAAGAGCACTAAAGCAACCCAAACACAGTGGTGACATTCTCTAATGAGGTGACACATGTCAGGTGGTCAGCAAAAGCCAGAAACTACTGATGAACAGGTCATACATGGCAGGGTCTGGAAGAACAGGATATGTTAAGAAAACACAAAACACTGAGTCTAACATATCAGTGAGGTGGATAAAGCAGGGAATGTGGAACTAGGAGTTAAGATACCCTCTCTAGTTGCCTCTCAGCATATACTGGGAGATTAACATTGTGGCAGTGATAGTGAAAATATGATTAAATTATCAGAACCAAATAACAACGTCTTTTTTTCTGTCTTCAGGACCATACACTTCCCAGGTCACACAATACAGATAGACCCTCCCCCTAACAGAGATACTAGTCGGCTGCACCTCGTGAGGTTGTCGAGGGATGGGGATCACGAGCTGAGACTCTGAGGTCTGATTTATGAGATGGGGAACGTGGGATGATCACACATGGGACATAGGATTTAAAGCTGTGCAATGGCTGGATGACCATTTGCCAAAGGCCAAGGGACCCACAAACTGGGGATTAAGCTTGCAGATCGAAACGTTGACAGGCAGGTCAAGGGTTGACTAGTACACTGTCAGTCATTCTGTCAGAAAACAGGGGGGTACAGGTCTCTAGATTGTAGAATTTTTTGTCTCACGTCTAGAGGAATTACACTTAGCCTTGTTGCTATACCAGTCAATAACACTTCACAACATATCCTTAGTGCCCCTGGTTGTTGACCACCAAAAACAGATGCAGGTCCTTCTTGAACCTCGGTGAGCTAGACCCCTCTCCTGCAGGGAGACTTCCTGGGGCGGACTGGCCATCTGGAAAAACAGGTGTTGACCCAGTGGTCAGATGTGCTTTTTCACCCAACACAACTGTCTTTTTTACTATGATTACAGGCATCGATGTCGCAAAGTAATTTGTAGAGGAATGAAAATAAGAAGTAAGCCCATGCAGTTACTTTTCGATTATGTTGAAATTGACTTGGTTTATATAAATACATCAGGGCTGTCAAAGTAAACGGGATAATTCGGTAAAGCTCATTCACTTTAACGTCACCCATTTCTTTGACAAATTAATGCAGGTCTGCGAGAAATCATTTGGATGATATATATATGACTTGAAGGCAAAAGTAGTGGGGGCGTTGGGACTACGACAGTTGCATTTATCTGAGATTATTCAATTGGACCTTTCTCAGCAATCACAGTTAACCCTGGGGGACATCGCATTATTTTGACCATCAGTAGGAACTTCGACTGCATGCATTGACTTTCATGAAGACAGAAAACAGGCATGTTGCTGAAGTGAGCGCTAAGCACTTTATGCAAGTAGCAAAACAGTTGAACAGTGAATTAGGGCTGTACCAAATACATGCTTCCACCTTCCATCCTCTCTTTCTCTTAAACACACACACAGCGGGTCCTCAGTCTCAGTCCTCAGTCAATTTTTTCTTAGGAAAAGCTAAAAGTAATCATTTTACACAACATTTTTTATCCAACTTAATATTGCGCTTTGATCCATATGTGTTGGCTTTTAGCCTTTCAAAAACAACATTTTCACAGCTGCCAAAAACGATTTACACTCCTGCAAGCAACTGTATTAATGGGGAGGTCTTGCAGCAATCTAACAGCACCATACATCACATTTATACTACCCATTTTTTAGGTTGATAACGTCATAAAACATGACAAGACATTTTAAGCTATATTTGAAAACCTCACCATAATAAGACACTCGACATAGCCCCAGTCTCAATGTCGTGTAACGAGATGAGCCTCCTGAATTTGCACACAAAAAGCTTTCAAAAAACCCAGATAACTATAAATTCAACTCAAAATCACAAAGATGTATGCATGGGACTAATATTATCGCATGACCTCCATGTTTGGCAAAATATGGTAGGTAATTTGGGCTGGAATTTCTTATGACAAATTTTCGACATGGAAGATTTGTACTGGATTAAGATCACAGAAGACCTTCTAAATTATTACAAATTACTAAAGTTTCCCAGGTAATTCTAGTCCCGTGCGAATATGGTTATAGCTAGTCAAACAAAAAAAGAAGTAACATCTTTTTGATTTGGGAAGTGGAAGAAGTCTCCATGATAGATTGTGTCCTCAAATAATAACACATTTATGTTTTTTTGCAATGTACCTGATCGTAGCTGTTTTGTTTGCTAAATCTGCACAAGTCTAACTGGTTATATTTAGATCAAACATGAGCACTAAATCTTTAAATGTCAATTAGCCCTCCGTGTCAATTTGTGACTTAATGCTCATTATCCAAACTCCTATTCAAATGAATGCATCATTTATGGTAGCTTGTATTTGGAAAGCAAATACTTTCTCTCCAGCTAACACAACCTCAGCTCATCCTGGCCTCCTCTCCATTTCCATGCCTTTCTCCCACATCTTCCTCCCCTTGCTCCCCTCTGACTTACCTGCCTGCTCCACCATAATTCCTGTCACCAGTGCCACAGTAACTGCATGGATCAGGGGGACAGCAGCTGTCACATGTAATTGAAAAGAGAGTTACACCCTGTGTCTGTGTGTGTGTGTGTGTGTGTGTGTGTGTGTGTGTGTGTGTGTGTGTGTGTGTGTGTGTGTGTGTGTGTGTGTGTGTGTGTAGTTTGTGTACAGTTGTGAGATTGTGAAAGCACCACCGAGCAAATCTTTTCTCATTTTAACGCCACTTTCCCCCTCCTCCGTTTTCCCGCCCCACTCTCCCAAGCCCTCGTGTCTTCTCTTCGTTCATCCCTCCTTCCTCCATTGGTCATAGATACAGTATCTCCTCTCCTTCCTCACCTCCTACCTACCTGTTTCTAGCCACACTGTTTCAGGTCCAATCTGGCATACTGCTTTTCCTCACCTAATCTCTCGCTCCCTTCTTGCTCTATTGCTCGATTTCTCTTGGTTTATCTCTCCTGCTCTCCTCTATTTCTCCATTCTTTTTTTTCAGTATATCTCCTTTCTTGCAGCCTCTCTTCACCTCTGCTTTTCTCTTCTATCGTTCTCCTCTCTCCGAATCATTCTTTCTTATTTTACAGTTACTCCTACTTTCCTCCCTCCTTCCCTCCCTCCCTCCCTCCTGCCCTGCCTCCTGCCCTGCCTCCTGTCCTAGCTTCTGTGATATGATAACCCCCCTGTCATGGACTCCCAGTTGCTGTGTCATCTGGCTTGACAGATAGTACCTTTAGCCTTGGGCTGGGGGCCTTCTGACGGATGGACAAAGCTCACCAGCTAATGCCCTGCGAAGGCAAAACAGTTATAGCCTTTAAATTTGCAGTGAATTGAAAATGGCTATATCTGCAGAATGACTGTGTACTTCATTTCAGCAATGTATTGTTGTTACCCTGTGTGCTGTAGGACTCATCACCTTTTTGCACTCTGCCATAGAAAACAGCTTAGACAGCTAAATATAAGAGGGCTATATCAGGTTAAGGCAAGCTTGTAGGTAACTGTTGCGAATTCACCATGACTCTCCCGTTGTCAAATATTCCGCTACGTCTTAGATTGTTTTGATATGGCCTGCCTGTTTTCACTAACCTTCCTGTCATTTCAGGTCCTGCCACTTGTACCATGGAATCACTCATTCCCCTTACCCGGTTTTCCACGCCCATCTCACCTGCAGCCCATTCTCTCCATAGTTCCTCACTATTTATATCCGTCCACACTGACAGAGGGAACGGGTGGCCAGATCAGTTGCTCTGTGTGTCTATATTGTTGTCTATTATTATATCAAAGTTTCAATTCCATTCAAGTATTAATAGGACATAGAAAGATTGAAACTTAGCAAAACACAGTAACACTTGATTCTAAAAGCAATGGACTGAAAATAAGCTATGGACTGTAAATAGTAATGAAACGTAAGGTAATTTCCTAAACAAAGCTCAGAGAACACATTTTGTTGGTAGTTACTGCACTTTCCCTGACCAATTGAAGATTATCCAAAAGTTGCATGGACATAAAGTTAAACAATTACAACCTTCGCTCTGCTTTACAGGTTGCAATCCAGCCTGAAGAATTCTAACCTTTTTTTCTAAACTTCACTGCTTTAGTTATGCACTCTGCCTTTGTAGGGCAGTATGGCAAATCCCTGCTGTCTCTCACACACACACACACACACACACACACACACACACACACACACACACACACACACACACACACACACACACACACACACACACACACACACACACACACACACTCAAATGTGTATAAAGCGGTGTACTATATATCACCTTTACTGTTACTGCCATTCCTCTCCCACCCTCAAGCTGCACCCGCAGTGCCAATTTGGATGATTTAATTGCTGGATTTAGTGTCCTGATCAAGGTGAAAGGCTGTCTGGGACACAATTTAAAAGACCATCAGAAGAGAGTGAAGAAAGGGTATAGAGCTTTCATAAAGACAATTACTTCTTCTTTCGTTTCGATATGTTATGGGAGATGGAAAATTGGAGGCCAGAATTAAAACTAGGGTTAGGCAGAGTTAAAAAAAATATTTTAAATGGAAGACTAACAGACAACAAGAAAGAAAGGGAGACAGCTGAAAAAACTGAACAAAAAAAAACTGAACAACAATCCAACCCCCTCCTCTCTTGCTTTGCCTTTCTTGTGGCAGCCAAATAAAATGAGGCACCTGCCCTGTCTGACAGGGAAGAGACTGCATGAGGGACGGAGTGCAACGCAGACAGGATTACATGCCAAAACTGAGGGATTTGTTCACAAAAACAACTTGTCAATCGCTTTAAAGTCAAGATATTGACTTGCACAGAGGCTGTGAGAGCGCTCTCACCTTATTTCTAGACTTTGAGAGACACCAGCCTCTCAGCATCTATCAATAAAAATAACACAATTGGAGCTTTCAAATAGTGTCCTCAGTTGGACCTGAGACAAAAATACACCTTGTTTTCAAGCTGCGACGCTCAGCCTTGAGCCAGCGATTAGAAACCAGAGGTTGGACTCAAACTGTTGATGAGGACTAGATGTCCTGTGTAATTTCATCATTGTAGCTAGATGGTTTAATGTAGGAGCCAGTGTCAGGCAGCTGAATGACAGCTGTCATTCACTTGTTAAAGCAGAGGCACACACAAATACTCTTCTTTGTGTTGAAGATGTCAAACTGCACAAACAACTTGGTTGATTATATTAAAATTCACACACACTTTTTTTAAGGAAATACAAACTATGACGATATTGCAGATACTGTGCACAATTTTACCACTTTGAACATAAAAACGTTTTTGGGTGTAAATTTATGGAACATAAGATTCAAACCTCTTTGAGCTCTCCATCGCAGCAGTTGGCTGACTCGAAGTTGTTAGCAACATGTCATACACCTGTTTAGACTATGAACAGTGATACAATTTGTTTCCCCTTTTTTTAACAAGCAAACATAGCATGGATATCACCTGTAAACAATTAAATAGGTCTGTCCCTTCCACATCTACATCAAATTACAGTACCAAAAAATACAACCCCTCAGATAGCACCCATGTAAAGGGTGTTCTCACTGCAGAACTACAATTCTCTTCTTTTGGTGAGTAAAATCTTGACCACATATGACAACATGTCAAAGCTCAATCAAGTTCATCAAGTTAGTGTTCATTCATGTAATGGTGACAGCACCCATGACCAATTATTGGGCCTAACAAGCGATTACCTTAATTTGTCTAAGCTTTCTTTTGTTTAATTGACTTGCTTTTGCTGCCTTGTCTGTCGAAGCACTTTGTAAACTCTGTTTTTAAAGGTGCTATATAAATAAAGTTATTATTATTATTATTATTATTATTATTATTATTATTATTATTATTATTATTATTATTATTATTATTAAATGTCTTCTTATTGTTGTTGGTATCCAGTTTGTTCTTTATTTTAGTACCTATTGATTTCATGGATTCACCAATGTTTTCTTATTTTTTTTGATTCTATTAGGAAAGAGAAAATTGCACGATTAGTGGAGAACACTCTTACCAAGAAAGAAACATCAGGTTTTCACAGTCCCCAAATGGTTTGTCCAATCAGGGAAACAGAAAGTTTTAAATTTGAGGAACGTAAAAAATGCACAAATACCATTTATAAAACTTAGATTATTGTATATTTTATATACATTTTAATGATTGGATTATTAAGTTAATGAGCTAAAGAAACACTATTGGTGCATTGATCCCAATTAAAACTATTGAAAAACTCTTGGATGATTTGACTACTGCTGAAGCTTCTTTGGTGGCATCTCTCCAATTGCATGTGCCAGAGGATTTGCACATGGCATAACACCTGCCCTTATGAATTGGTTAGGGGGTATAACCTATCCTAATAATAAACAATCATCCAGATGCCTGTGATTTATGATCAAGTGGGATTCATCATTCTGCACTGGGTAACAGCAGATTTGGATGGTTGAGAAAGTTTGGTTCATCTTGAGTTGACTTCTTTTGTTTTCTCTATTGACAGAAAATTGAGAGAAGATATTGGAGAAATATAACAAAATTATGCCGTATGAGGCTTTTCTTCCTTTGTCTTTGTTTGAAATGAATCTCTTTTTTTTATCTTACCTTGTCTTTTACCTGTCTTTTCATCTTGTGATCATTTTCATTTGCTCTTCCCATCTCCATCTAATTTTACCCTCATTTAATTATCATTCCCCCTACACTGTAGCTTCCTCATGCACCTTGTATTGCTGCTTGTGTTGGCTCTCTGTGCAGATTCATTCACTGTTTTTCTCCTAAACTATGCCCCAAAGACAAGTGACTGTTTATCAAATACACTGGCAAAACTAGGGAATTAATCTCAGCCGCTTATCCTCTTTGCTGGGAGAGAGAGAGCGAGACAGAGGAGAGAGAAAGGAGGAGGGAGGGTGGTTACGGGGGTAAAGAAACGAAACATCCTTCAGCTTTTAATTCTGTGAATTGGATTAATGCAGAACTGTGTGGGTGGCAGCAGACGTGCGTGTGCCTGTGAGCATGTCTGACTGTGCATGAGCATGTGTGTGTATGTGTGTGTGGACAAACATGGGTGCATCTTGTCAGACCAGCCGCTTTTTAATATCAACAACCCATTCTGAGTTTCACCTCTCCCCCTTGTCCTCCTCCTCCTTCCTCTTCCTCTCTTCATCTCTCATCGAGTATTTGGCCTGCTTTCAAACGGCTGCAGGCCCAGATGAAATTAGACTGAGTGCAGTGTAATGAAGAGCATGCCAGGGAGAGCTATGATATTAAATGTCACACAAACACACCAGTGCCCACACACACATTCGCCACACACACACACATCCACACTCACAAAGAGCAACATAATATCAACGACAGGACTCGTGAAACTTTTGGGAGGATGTCAAAAGCTTTTTTGTGCATTCACTGTATTTTCCAAATGGAAACCCACTGATTGCACAAGAGAGGCTGTGCTTCTAAATACTCCCTCCATTAAACTGATTGACTAAGAGAATCCAGGTGAAAACCCTGATCCAGTATTGATTTCCCCACGTAAATCCACATGAAATTCAAATCGCAAACTAAATTAAAGTCAAGGTAGATGAAGATGAACAGCTGGCAGGCAAGTATACAAATAATTCTCAAGCACTAAAATAACTTAAACACAATCAATTTGCACAAAAATCCAAGGTTGTCTAAGGTAGGTGGTTCGAATTCTGCAGATAATTTTAGATTCTGGTATTTTGTTTACCATACAATGCAACTGCATTGTGAAATACCTTTGGATTTAAATCTATATTGTCATTGATTTTGACATATCTCAAATACGTTTCTTCACTGGGGAGGTCTTTGTGTCCCAATGTAAAACCAAAAGTCTACGTTCACCTATTTAAATTCACTTCGTAGGTTAAATAATATAACACAAGTCATTTCAAGCCAAACATTGATGTGTATTTACTAATCCTAACATGTAGTTTTGTTGCATTTTTGTTTGTGTACCTGTTAACAATAAACCTAACTCTAACCCATTTTGTAGGAGACAGGGTTGGAAACAGACGGTCGGGATAGAAGTAAAAGGATTAAAGCAAAATGATGGAAAAGGGTAGAAAATGTTCAATGAGGGAGGAATTTAGAAATGGAAGATGAGAGGCCGGCTTAAAGGAAAGATGAATGGAGAGGACAGTGAACCAAGCAGATGGACACAATGAAGGAAATTTTAGGTAGCAGGAGAAGATTGGGAGGGGATGCAGAGGGAAGAGACATGGCAAAGATGGATAGAGAGCACAGCGCTCAAAGGCAGAGGTTGGCTTAAAGGTTAGAGGGAAAGAGTCGAGTGAGAGCATACAACAGAGAAGTGGAAGAGATGACAGAGGGGGAAAAAGGTGGAGGAAGACTGGGGTGAGGTAGTATACGAGAGAAAGAGAGAGAGAGAATGATGGATGTATAGAAGGTGGTGAAATGGAGAGGTGGGCTTAGTGGTGATGGATGAAGCCGCAGCCTGTAGACCCTTTACGTCTCACTGTGTCCCCCTGGAGCTCAGTATGATGTGTGTGTGTGTGTGTGTGTGTGTGTGTGTGTGTGTGTGTGTGTGTGTGTGTGTGTGTGTGTGTGTGTGTGTGTGTGTGTGTGTGTGTGTGGTCAATCCAAATGCACGTGGATACAGTATATAGTGTGTGCATGCGATGGAAAGAGGAGTTATGACAAAGTAAGGGTTCTGTATGTGTTTGTGTGCGGGTGAGAGATAGAGAGAGAGAAAATTGTCAAAGTGTGAGGTGGTCAGTGGATCGTGAGGCTCATTTAGTCTATGAGGTCGCTCTATGTTGTGGCAGGGCTGCTGTCTCACTGTGACAGGTCTATGAAGTGTGCAGTTCAAAGGCTACTGAGGTCACTGGGGAAGGAACTAAATCCTACATTTATTTAACATCTACACTTATCTGTACAAGTTGAAGGAGCAAGAGGGACGTGACTGGGAATGTTGGCAGACTCCTGGTAGACTGCTAATTCTTGTAAAACAGGACAGATGGCAACAGACAGATGCATTGGTGGGATACTTTTTGGATACCCACTAAAATTCCAAAGATAGTCAATGTAATATCGCATAAAATAAATAATAACTTGGCATTTGGGCTTGAGTAACGACTGATAGTTGCTGATGTGTTTTATGTTGATTGAGTAGTTGATTAATTGATCAAGTCAAAAAAGTATAAACATATATGTGAAGGTCTGATATGTAAAGCAACCAATCTAGTTTGAACTTCCCAAAGCCCAAAAATCAATGCAGTATTAGTAGATAAAAGAAAATAACAGAGGTGACAGAAGCAGGGGAGGAGAGAGAAAAGGAGAGGGAATACGTTACAAATAGTAGAGTAAAAGGATGTAAAATTAGAAGGAGTACGTCTCAGTGATTCCATCAAATGAATCCTATTACATAGGTGGAACAGGATTAGTTCATAAGCTGCAATGACAGAAAGAGAGGGGAGACAGAAAACACGAGGACAAAGACAGAGAGCAAAGTGAGAACTCTGCCTCTTGTCTAGTTTACCGAGTGTAGACAGCTGATAGAGATTAATGTCTTGAGTGGGTGGGCGGTGGTTGAGAGAGGTCCAGACTGGCAGTGCGTGAGTTGTATGCATGATTGATGGAGGGAGCAACTCAGGGCAGGAGACGACGAAAGAGGGCGAGAGAAGGGGTAGTTAGGGGCGAGAGGAAGAGTTAAGAAGCTCAGCGCCATGAGTGTGGTCGACAGCGAGCCAGTAGATTGATGAGGGCTGAGATGGAGGGACGGCAAGATGGAGTGAGAGTGGTTGAACGAGGGGGAGGGTCGTAGATTGATGGCAAAGTGCACGGAGGTAGAGCGGGCTGTGAGAGAAAGTGAGACGGAGGGATCGCCGAAAGAGCGCAGCACTCAAATTGAAATGTTCAGGCTGCTCACGTCAAATCCAGGTTTCCATTTTCATGCAGAGTGTGCAAATAACTCGCCGATAAGTGCATGCTGGGATATAAATGTACTCCACATAGTTTGGAAGCAGCTTTAACACCACATCCACTTCATCAAATTCCACGATTCATCTCATAATATGGTTGTGAGGTGTGGTGAAATGTAAATTGAGTGTGTGTTTGAGCAACACACACCTTCACACACATAGACACGCATAGACTTTTTCCCCTACCATGGAGATAAGCAGTAATGAGCTCCACTGGCACCTTCTACACACCTCTCACAGTCCTGCAGCGGTAAATCTTTCCGTTGCCACATTCTGTCCATTCTCTTATCTTCTGGCCTCTCACCTCTATTACTCTTAACAATTCCTTTCCTCTTCGTCTTTTCTGCCCCTCCCTTCTACGATCTTTGCTCCTGCTCATAAACTCTTACTCTCCTTACCTTTCACTATTTCCTCTACTCTTTATCTCCATTCCAGTCCTCTCAACTCATTTCCTTCAGCCATTTTCTACCTTTAATATTTCTGCTAATAACCTAAAACTCAAATTGAAGAAGATACCTGTATATCTGTAAAAGAGCAATCAGTGAGTTGCTTTGTGGGAGTGATTGTTCTGTGTCAAGTTCAACTTTGGTGAACTTATACTGAGAAATGAATGCCGTTAACCAATAGCAGGCAGTCTTGACAGTATTAAGTGGGAGTGGAGTTGGATTGCTCCAACTACCAGCAATATTTGAGCCAAGAGACGCTGTTTGTTGCCCATGTTAAATGAGAAGTCAGCACATATGTTTTCTTTTCATGTAAATTGCTACTTCAGTAACGACACTATGGTTATTAAGCAGGTATTTCAAGATCTTTTTCCTAAACCTAACCAAGTAGTTTGTTGCCTTAACCTAACTGAGTTTTCTGTAAAGACTATTTTGAAAAGATGTATGCATGTAATGAGCTGAAATTGACACGTGTTTTGTAGGAAACGCATAACAAATGAGGAGTAACTTCATGTTAGATATCATACAAGCCAGTGTATGAGGATACATTGACTAGTGCAAGCTCGAACAGGCTGGATTGCTAGTAAGTGGTTAGCTTATCAGCTAACTGTCCCTGACAGTCGTCACAAAGCCTTCGGTCCCATCCATTTGGCATGGACATGTTTGACCACTGCTTTACAGAGTTTTATGTGCTGAAGTATGTCTTGGCCTGGCCCAGAGTGTCTCTTTTCCACTTTGCAATCATTACAACAAAGTGTATTCTCAAAATGTCAAGCCATTCCCTTAATACTTAAAAATGGTGGTTAACATGACACATTATTAATGGAGTAAAGATTAAGACACAATTATTTGTGTTCAAAACTGCACAGTGAGGGCTAATAGTGTCAGATATTACCACAAACATTTGAGGCTTCATTTTGACTGTTTTGACGTCCCTCGTGCAGTTACTAGGGCCTCTACATGCCGTGCCAACAGCTTCTCCTTTTTTTATTTATAGAAATTAACTTCTCAGGATTTATACTGGATCTTAAGTTAAAGTGGCAGGATTGGGATGGGATGAAATTGGTTACAACAAAGGTTCAATGGACCAGATTGAGAGTAATAAATTGGTTCTAGGTAAAATGGAAAGAAACATTTGTATTCCCGGGTCACTACTTATACAATATTAATACTATTACATGTAATACCTGCAGTTGTTTTGTTTTTTAAGTAAATTAGTTTGAAACTATTAGTAGATTTTATGTATGTTCCCATGCATCAGTTGGGATTCTTTTCTGTGGCAGGAAGACCCCGTTACTGAAAGTGAAGAGAAAAACATGGCTAAAGTGCTGAGGAGTTACTTATCATGCTTCACACTGATAACTATATTTTATGACCTGCACTTTTTATTTATATAAATAATTATCAATCCTTTAGAAAGCTGATGTGTGTATGCAGTGATGGCTGAGCTATCAATGAGAGACAGAGCAGTAATGCTTGCCCTGACATTTCCTATTGTTAATGTTAGTTAACAATGGTCCCATAACATACTGGATCATATGAGTTAAGTCTGCTATTTGATATTTAGAGTTATTTGGTGTTCAGGTAGTAGTAGAGTGTCTTTAGGCTGTTTGCCTCAGAAAGGGCACAAGAGAAGGACAACTGAAATCTTCCCTTGCAGCTGGTGAGAGGAGGTGGACTGAAAATGAGTCATTTATGTTTTTTTGTTTTTTTTAAAGAAACCTTTTCTCGAACACTGGACCTCATTCAGTCCTACCATATAACTATTGCTATGTCTTTTATGAAATAAATACTCAGTTGTTGACATTTCCCCAAAGATGTGGTTAGATTTGTTTGAACCCATCACTTAAGCTGAACCACATCGCAAAACTGAAAGGCCATCTTTGCAGTATTTTGATGTAAATGTCCTGACGGGTCACAGCAAATTATGCTTAGAAAATTCTACAGCAACATCACATTCTCAAAAATATTTCCTCGTTACCCTGAAGAGGCCAAGGTTTCGCTTTTTTCTTCACCTCGCAACAGTTTTCTGGGCAAATAAAATCAAACAACCTTGTTAGTGTCCTTTTCTGAAACCTCAGGAGTGTCCTCCTGTTGTATCATCAGCTAATTGTATATCAATATGCTGAAGCCTCTAACTTAGCAATGTCATATTGTTTTTTGAATATTGCCACTAGTTCTTCAGCAAATATAGAAAGGGGTGAGGAAACATGTCAAACTTGCCCAGTTTAATCTTAACTCTTGGTAGGCTACATAATTATTAGTTTCCATGTGGATATGACAATTTCGCTGAAACATTACCCAAAGCCCCAAAAAATGGAATCCTCATGTTTAATAACATTTATATATTAAAGTAGATCAAGTATGAGACTTTATGAATCAAATAATACCGATGCTTGGTCAATGGCCCTACGCTTCAAACTTCAAACTTCAAACTTAAAATTTCAAACTTCAAACCTCCATTTAATTAAATGTATCAATCCACACTGACTTGGTGAGACGCACATTTGACGTGGACCCCCTGCATTTTTTTTAGCTTCAAGTCAATTTTCGCGTGTAATGAAGCATATTCCCAAGAGACAGCTGTTTAAATCACACAAATATCCTGCTATTGGTTTTGAATCTGCATTTATTGATCAAGGCTCTCACTCTGTTTGTGACCTTGCCTGTCTAACTACAGGCAGATTCCCCTCACTCGTTACTGTGAGCAGGGAAATAAAATCAATGGATCCATACACATACTATTGATTTCTTACCACGGAGCCGTCGTGAAAACAATTTCGGGTCCAGTAAATATCTGCTGTCAGTCAGTCAGCTTGGTGAAGGCAGCTTAGCAAGCAGCTGTCCACTCAGCTCCCCAGAAGCTGCTGCAGACAGACGGGCAGAGACGGAGTAAGTGTGGATTGGATCAAAGCACCCTTATGTGCTGCTGATGTATCGCTCTCGTGTTGTTTGCGTCTCGCTTCCATTTGGAATCCCCAGTTGGGAAACTACAAAACAACTTGGTTAGGTGTCGGAAAAGATGTGGCTTGGGTATTTATCAAACTATGGTAAATTTAACTTAATTGTTGACTTAGTTTTATTAGGGATACGAACAGCTGGGTGAAAGTCCTGTGACTGTTTGACCCATGGATGAGGTTACATTGGAGATAGCTGAAAACCCAGTGCATCCGATACAGATGCTAAAGGGTGCTTGGATGTGTCGGTATCAGATAACGGGCACTGACCCAGCATCAGTATTTGACAAGTCGACACTGAGAGTGCGATGATTTAGTTGGTACTTTTTGTCATCATATGCACTCTTTGTACGATGTAGATTGTGTCCACAGCCTGTCCTGAGTTTGTAGCCATTATGACCTGCCCTTGCAGTAAAGTTGACAGATGACTTAATTTGCCTACATATGTATGAGCAAGGCAAAAATGTCTTAATAATTAGGCTACTCTGACCTCTGTACGTCGTGCTAATTACTCTGGACTTGCTCGTATGTGGAATGTTGTGTCTGGTCTTTTCATGCTATTTTTGCTGCCCTGTTGACGAGGTCTGCTTTGCAAAATACATTTTTAATGAAAAAAAATGAATGAATGAAAATGCACACACAAGGGCAACAATATATTTAAAGATGGTGCTGTACTGCAGAGCGAGATTGGGGCTTTAACTCCAAGTAGCCCTCCTTTTCTGTAAGTTTCCTCTCTGCTTCTTTTATTTCTTTCCATCATTATTTTTTCATCTGCCACTTCCACCAACCCTCCTATCACATTCACACTTCTCGTGCTCTCTATGTTCTCATCAATCCCACCTACATTCCTGCTTTCTTTTCACTTCAACCTTTTCTGCATACATCCATATCCTTCTTTCATTTCCATTGCCTACCACTTTTCTCTTTCATCTGGCCCTTCATTTCTCTACTTTCCACCTCATACCCATCTCCCTCTGCATGCTTATGTCAGTGTGTGTGTGTGTGTGTGTGTGTGTGTGTGTGTGTGTGTGTGTGTGTGTGTGTGTGTGTGTGTGTGTGTGTGTGTGTGTGTGTGTGTGTGTGTGTGTGTGTGTGTGTGTGTGTGGCAGCTGGGTACTTGTGGTTATTTTTCAGGCAGCAGCCCAGAAGATTGGACTGTCATAATCTATGGTCCTGAGTTATAAGTGTTTCTAACCCAAACCTGGGGACAGGACCATTTTTCCTCTCTTCCTTCTTGCCACCCACCCAACACCCTCTTTTCCCATCAACTCGTACTCTTCCTCCCATTCCCTGACACTCTGCATTGCCTCCATTTTCTGCAGTGACCACAATTCAAACTCTTGCTATTGAGCACCACCCATGGATTCATGTCACCTCTTGTGCATTAAATTAGCAATGTGTCAGTATTTGATTGGATAGCAGGCTCTTCATGTTGATGAAACCGTTAATGTCGAATCATTGAGATGACCAAAGAATCCACCCCATTTGTAATGCTGACTACAGAGACCAAAAAGCATGACATCCTCTCCGGGTTAGCCTCTTTTCCACTAGCTTCTGCAACTAAGCGTAATCTCTCATTCAGCGTTTCTTTCACTCGTCTTTCTGAAACAAATGGAGATTTATTTTCCATATTCCAAGACCAATCAGCATCTGCCACAGCACTGGATAGTGAAACGTTTATGTATGAAGAATACTCGAGATTCATGGCGGCGTGGATACTTACGTCTTCATAACTTTATTCAGTCTATACCAGGACTGGAACACACCCGAATTCTGGGGCGATGGTTCAGTATGTTTTCAGTACAGCAAGGAAATTAAAAATGTTTTTAACATTCAATAGTGGTTCATTGGCCATAATTCTAACTGTAAAAGGTTAAGGCACTTATATACTGGCATATTGTTGATAAGAAATGATTTAGATACAAATAAATAGCACAACTGTCTATAATGTTAATTACAGGAATGTTTTTGAACTGCAGCTTGTACATGTATACAACTTAAGTTTAACAATGTTTGGAAACACCATGACACAAATTGACTTAATCAGATTATATATATTTTGACAGTCTGGGTCACAGGGCATTCAGAAAGGGTGTTGCATACCAAACTAAACTTCCTGTACTCAACGATATGGGGCAAATACAAATATCCACCACCAGTCCATGTCCATAAATGGATATATCCATAATAATCTCTTCTGTCTAAAACTTTGTCTCACTGTCCTGCTGTTATTACAGAAATGTTTGAACTAGCCAAGACTCCTCGACTTGCCCACGGACTGGCTTCTCATGGACTCACAAGATCGAGCCTTACTTCTGCACTCCATGCTGCAGCGTCAGCGAGATTTAATTGTTAAAGGGTGTGAAACTGTGCAGCTACAGCCTTTAGAAGAAAAAGAGTAGTAGAACTAGAACACATTCTGAAAATATGTGTGTACGTGTGTTTGAGTACGGGAAGGAAATAGAGAGGAAGAGCGAGTAAATCAGCCAAAAAGAGTCCAAACACAATGAGGGTAACTACTTACTGTAACTCTCAGACACTCATCTCTTCTTTCGTCATAATTGTGCTGTGCTCCCGCATTCTAGTTTTTGCCCCCTAAATCCCCTTCATTCCTACCTGCCACCACAGTTTTCTTTTGCACATGTGAGCAAAGCATCAGAGTTTTCAACTCATTTAACGTGATCAGTTCATTAGAAAGATGGAGCACGTTCCCTCTAATGGGCACTTGAGCAGCAACAAGGGAGAGCAGATTGCCTCCCTTGTGCCTCCCTTGCTCGCTAAATAATTAGACTGAGGGGAAAAAAGCAAAGTGACACACTGGGGGAGAGTGGAGGGGGGATGGGGAGGATGTTAGAGGAAGGGGATCCACGAGAAAACAATCTCCTCCGTCTATGGGAATTCGTCGGGGACATGGAGATGGCATAGAGGCAGGTGGTGTGTGTGTGTGTGCGCAGCCCTGAATTTGCTGAAATCTTTATCTCCACTATTGAGTGGTGAATTTAAAGCTCTATTACCTCTTTGTCATTATTTATATAAGCTGCAGCTCTTTCTTTGCCAGGAGATATTGGTGAAGCAGGCATTCTTAGGACTTCAGGCAGTAGGGAGAAAAACAAAAATCGAAATTCCTGAGGATTCAATTTTGGGTGTTTGAGCTGGCTACTCATCTCGAGGGATATAGAGCCATGCTTGGGGAACAAAAATGTTTTTCTCAGAAAACGGGGGAGGCAAAACAGGAATAAGATAATGAGAGGAATCAGACGGCCTGGAGAGCACTGCAGAAACACACACACCGTCTCATTTACTGCTTCCCGCCATCTCTTTGTCTCCTTCACTCTCTCGCTCTGTCGTCTATCAAACCCAGACTGATAGTGATAATGACGTGAGGAACATCATAACTCTACTGCACTTGGACATTTAAAGCCCCTGCCCCCTATTAAACCCTGTCAATGTGACATGATTCTGGAGGGCCCAAATCCTGCGCAACACCACCAGATCCAAAAAGCTCTATCTGCCACGAATCAGAGCAGTAGATTGGATTTAATTGTGTTCTTCTGGATTCTGAGCTTTACTTACCTCTGTTTTGAAGTCTTTATCGACATGAAAACATATTGATGCAAAAAAACTCTGTTCCCTTTTATTAATCAAATGTAGAAATGTCCACAGCAATAAAGGGAGGAGCTGAGAGGAAAACTTTTAAATCTGTGATTGTGCAGCTAGGAAATTTACATTTTTTTCAAGCCCTTTTTTGCTCTTTATGGAAAGAGTAAGAGATGATATCAGCTAATCTGAAGCAGTAATCCCTCTACCTTCATAACAAAAGTGCATTGTGCTTGAAATGAATCCTGCTGGCCGCGACTTATCTAGACAATAAAGCAGCGCCGCTGATCCAAAAGGGAGGTGGTCGCAAAGACAGAAATCAAAGAATGAGAGGTTAAAAGAAAGAAAGAAGATTTATGAAAGGTTAGGGGAAGTTTATGAGATTTGGGAGCCCCATTTGTTGGTAGAGAGAATATGAATTGCTTTATCAGCAGCAAACAAGATGTTATTTATCAAATAAGGTGTTGTTTTTCTTTGCTATGGCGGCATGGCGAATCATACAGATGACAATATCTTGCTTTGGTTTCTTCTCTCCTTTCCCTTCTCTCTACAACAATGCTGTTCAAGTTAATACTATGTCCTGCTTTCAATTTAATATAAAATTAAAGACCTGTTACCACCCATGTGAAATGGGTTCATGTGTTTGTGTTTATATCCATTTATTGCACTTTAACAAGTGTTTGCATTGGCATGCAAGCTTATGTGTGTGAACTGGAGCTGTGCTCCTTGCATTTATTGTAATACAAATAAATGATATGTGAGAATACATTTGAGTTGAGTTTTATATGAATTTTATTCATACACCTATGCTATGAACTATGGATAATCTTCCAAGCAAAGCCTGTTGAAGTCTACAACCCAAGTGGACTCACGGACTGTCAGCAGAAATTGTGGATATGGAGACAGCCCTCACCTGAGCCTGCTAGTCTGCAAGCACAGTGAAGACATTTGGATTGACCCTTTGAGTCTACCTTCCCCTAGGGGGGGAGATATTATTGTCACTGACCTCATCACTCTCTACTCCTGAACATGTGGGGAGTGATGAGGTCAGCAGGCTGTTTGGTGTTTTATTTCTAATAAATGTAAATGTAAATGCCAACTTTTTGGCAGAGTTTGGGGAAATACCCTTTCCTGTTTAAACATGGCAATGCCCTCCTTGCCTATCATACACCTTTTGGATTAAGTGGAATGTTGACTTCCAGCCAGGCTTGGTCACTTCACTAATGCTCATGTTTCACATTACATAATCCCAGAAGTCTCAAAGCGTATCATAGAACAATATTCATTCTTATTATCTTAATTCTATTGTGGTTTGTGCTCTTTGATGCATTTATTACCCAGTGTGTGGAGTTGTATCCGTTTGTGAGGCCCATCTAGAAATGAGCAATGCAAACTAGTTAAGGTTTTAAATTTGGCAATGTGTCAAGTTTTCCCTGTTAAGATGAAATCAAGACTCCCCACTGTTTTGGATTAACATTCATCAATCACATATAGGTGTAATATTTGGCTGTCCACACACTTTGTTTGTGGCCAAGAAGTGAATTTTGTGAGATTTATACTTGTTTTTAGATGGGTTTTCAATATAAATTACAAACATATAGTGTTTGTGTTAAATGCATTATTGCTGCATTGCTGAATGTGGTATTTAGATTCAGGATCATCCTTGTGTGCACCCAAGCAAGTGGGATGTGATCCCTCCTCTCACATTACCGATGTCTGCGACCAGTCTCTCTCTCTTTCTCTCCCACAATGCCTTTCTTTTCCAATTTCTCCTGTCTGGCAAACAACAAAATTATGCTTATGTAAGAGAGACATGTCCATTGTCTCCCTTATTACTCCACTCTGCCAGGCAGCCTCACTGGGTAGACTGTCAGTCAAAACTTGAATGAAAAAGGTTACAGACGCTGATGGTAGCATAATTTTGAACTGGCAGAAACTAAAGTGGAACAAAACTCTCGTTCGAAAAGGTCCCAAGGAACAGAAGTGCTTGTCATTTAGTCTGTGAGTGTGTGTGTGTGTGTGTGTGTGTGTGTGTGTGTGTGTGTGTGTGTGTGTGTGTGTGTGTGTGTGCATGTGCGGTTGGATTGTGCATGTGCGGTTTTTGTGGGTGTAGTCACAGAAATAGAAAATGCTGACCTCTGTGCTTATTACTGAGCTTTGTCTCCAACCAGAAGGTAGAGGCAAGGAGTTTCCACACAGTTTGGTCCAATGTTCACCTGCAAAACATGCTGACAGACCGAGAAGTAAGGCAACTCTTTGATACAAAATAAAATACCTTTGCAAAAAAGTTAACAGCAGTATGACAATGCAGATAACACAATGCATTTTTGCAGAAGCAACTTATTCAACGGAAGTTTGGGCAATGAACACAACACATGAAAATTAAGTTTGCGTTTGCCTGAGAGTCTTCTGGATGTTCATTTTAATCCTCACTCTAGAGTTTTCCCGGAACAGACTAGTAAACATTAGGTGGCTTGTAAATATTGTGGCATCCCCCTCATTCCCCCTCCCATTGCCTACTGGTACATGATACATGTGGGAGGCCCCTTTTCCTGTGAGTATATGAACAAGTAAACTGCATTTTGTTTTTGCAGATTTTGCTCTATGTCTGCTATATATGTAAATAAGCAATTGCCTTCTAACATGTTTATTAGAAAAACTTTATAAGGTAATAAAATACATTTTGTGTTTACAGCTTGTTCCTCTTAATAATTTATTAATGCTGTTTTATACATTTGTGTTCTGAGGTTTGGCTCCAGTTGGGTTTTTCCACATCCAGTGATCAGCATATCTCGGTGATACTGCTGAATGTGTGTAAGCTTGTTAGATGTGTTTCTATTCACTTACCCTACAGTGGTGGCGCAACCCTGCCACACTGTTCTCTGTCTTATGCACAAATCTCTCTCTCTCTTTCTGTTGTTGTTACGGACTAAATGCAGGTCTTACAGGTCCAGCATTACATTTGCAATTGGAACAATGTGACTGACAATTGGATTGTTGTGCTTACCTTAGCATATGTTGCTAACAGCATATGGTTCAAAGTTGACGGGCAGAACTTGTACTTTTAGCTCAGCAGAGCAAAGAGCTGCTTCTGACCCTAACGCTAACCCAAATCACATAAGTTCAATTCAATTCAATTCAGTTTATTTTGTATAGCCCAGAATCACAAATTACAAATTTGCCTCAGAGGGCTTTACAATCTGTACACATGCCATAAGTGACCTGTTGTAGATTAAAAATGCAGGCGAATTTCGTTGAAATGTGATACATTTGCATGCCTTATTATCATTGTTAGGTTGTCACATTTGTCCACTCCCACTCATCAGTTTCAGTTGGTATGCAGAATTTGGCTTTTTTTTTAGTTTGGTCTGTCTCATTTTTCTGCAAATAAAAGCTTATGCCATTATAAAACATTGACAGGGG
>NC_072457.1:29676397-29763897 GCF_027596085.1 Anoplopoma fimbria | reverse complement strand
GATGGATACACTTGTGGGCCCGATAGTTGACATTCATGCTCAGCTGATAATTCATGAGCTTCATTGTGCATGGATCTCCCTATTCTCCCTGAGACTGACAGAGGAGTGTAACGCTGGGGAGCACAGAGCGGATATTTAGCATTCAAACTTTAGCATGTGTGTGTTTCAAATGGTCAGTGACATCCACTGCGAGAGCAATTCATATTCACGGTGTACATTAGCGCCGTGCAGGTAATGGTTTCTGATGTGTGCCGGATCATTGAGATTCATCGTGCGCATGGTGCTGTAGCCCCGGATCTGTCAATAGACGGTTTCGGGGGGAGGAAGTGAGGGACGTGGGACGGTGGGAGAGAGGGACTGAGCAGAGATTCAGCTGTCGTCTCTGTCATTTCTTACTTGGAGAGTGAGACCCATGGGACCCCCCTTCAGTAGTCAATGGACAGAGCACACACAAGTCACACACACACACAGATGCACACAATGTGATGGGCACAGTGTCGGTGGCAAAACCAGTGAGACGATGTCTATATAAATGATATGTGCCCGTCAGGAAGACCATCCCTGCTGACATATCAGCAGGGCCTGCCACCGGCCTGAAAATTGTTTATGACAAATATTTGTGAGTCGCCTCACAGTTTCTGCCCTCTAACCATTCACAGTCACATTAGCAGCAAGGAAAGAAGGAGAATGAGAGACAGATTAGAAAAGGTTGTGACATTCAACAGGAGAGGAACGTATATGAGGAAAAAATAAAGGTGTGTAAATGATAGGCTCTGGAATTTAAAGAGACAAGAGGCATTCGGCTGTTGGTTGAAAAACAATAAATGCAACTTATGAGGCTATTGTTTTAGAGCTGCTCATCCCAGAAAGCCATCCTGGCAGCATCAATGTTTATGTTCTGTTAGATGGGATTTTACAGTGCATCATATTTCCGAACATCTCAGTGGACTTCTTATATTAGAGGCAGCTTCAGGTTACAGATGAGTAATCACAAATGAAATAGAACAGAACATTACAGGGTCAACAGGTGTGCAGTAAGTATGTTTTATAACTGTTTTTCTGCATACAATTGACCAGAATATATTATCTCTATACTCACAAGGACAGAAGTACAATATATAACTTGTCAGTAGCCATCTACAGATGATTTAGTTTTTTTACAAAAGCTTTTTCAAACAGTAAAGCTGCACTAGGCAATATTTCGTTTTATTATAACAATCAAACAAATGAATATGTGTTATGTGAAAGAGTGGAGACTAACAAAGAGTATTATCACCCAAGTTTTAGAATCGTTCAGCTCATCGTTTCAGTTTCACAGCCCATAATTTTACTTTTTTGATTGAGACTCACAGCTCTTCAACTGAATTTTCAGTAGCAGCAGTCAGCCGAAACTCCATATTCCATGTCACAGTCTGATAAAGCTGTGAACAAAATTAGTTTGTGGGGAATCGAATGACGCATTGGCAATCAAATAAGTACCTTAAATGCAGGAATCATTGAAAAAACTATTAAATACAGTGTCATGATCAGTACTTGGTCTACCATTAGCTTTTTATGTTGATCATTTTAATGGGTCCATAATAAGTATGCTCTATCATTAAATATGATACCACAAACTAGCTATTCAAGTATACATTTTGTACCTTTCTAAAATCTAATAATAACAATAATAATATTAACAATACTTTCCTTTTTAAACAGTGATTACCGAAACAAATTCTTACCAAACTGCTCCTCCTTACATGCAATCAACACCCTGCAGAACTGAAAACAAGTAGTAACATGTACTGTATATTCAGAAACCAAGCACTACACGACATTGAGCTGCACAAAATATTCAGGATTTCCTCTCTTTCAAAGCCAAGTATGTTCATTTTGAAATAAACTGAAAGGTCACCTCACATTCATTGCTCAACATTATTCAGTAGTGAACTTTATTTCTGTGCCAAGAATAATTTACGTAAGGCAAGGTATCAAACTTATTTTTTTCAAATGCTTAAAGCGAAGCACTTCAAGTACTGTGATCTTTGCAGAAGCATTGGCTGCAGGTACAGATTGAGCTCATGTACTCCTGTTTTGTTGTAGTTCCATCCTTTGTCGCTGCAGATCCGTCTGTACATCATGAAGTGGCCTTTCTATTGAGCAATGTTAATGGTTTCATGGGTCAAGTATACTTTGCTGTGCTTAAATCTAAGAGTTGCAGAGATGTCGGATGAATCAATGTCCTTCAAGCCAGCAGAGAGAGGTTCACAGCATGGTTAGTACTTATAATGCCAGTATTTTACAGATATAGTAAATGGAGACAGTGGCTGTATGCCTAAAGACAATGTGGGAAATTGAGAGCATTTGGATGGAAACCACATGTTGAATTAAAAAAAAGACCCCTCTTTCATTCATTCATCTAGTTGGCCTCAAAGACCCCTCATTAAAAGGCATGCCAGGGTCTCATTCATGCCTCCTCTCTGTAGCACTCCCATGCAGTGACACTGTCCGTCCTTGTGTTAAGCTGTTACTTGATTTGTCTTAAAATAGATTAAGAAAATTACTGTGCAGGGCATTAAGACCTGTGCTGTTTGCCACGACACACTGTTGTCGATGGAGGTCGAAATGGTGAAAATAGTTCTTAACTACTTTAATGCTTTAATTCAAACCTTTAAATTAAACATTTGAAGAAATCATAAACCTAAGATATATCCCCATAAATGAAGATACCCCTAACTGACCCTGAGCCAGAAGGAAACCTATGAACATAAATATGGTATCCACACTGACTTTTGTTTAAATGTTTTGACCTTGTCGATGCTGAAACTCTCCGCAAAACCGTAACAGAACTGATGCCCTCCACGTGTTCTCTTGACCAATTCCGTCCATCATTTTTAAAGCTATTTCATTCTGTATATGAAGATATCCTTACCATAGTGAATTTCTCCCTACAGCTTGGTGTCTTGCCAAATTATTTGTTTAGTTAAAACAATTATTCAAGAAAGAAAACATGGACATTTTAATATCCATCAATTTTAGGCCCATTTCAAATCTGCCATCTTTAAGCAAAAAAATTATAATTGGAATTTAATTATTTAAGTACCTTTTTAAACTCAAAAACTCAATTTAAATTTTACGATCAGTTTTCAGGGCACATTAAAGCACAGAGATAGCCCTTTAGTCCTGAGCCACATTTGATATTCTGGACCACCAAATTATTTGAAATAGATTATGTGAGCATGGTAGCCTGTACTGATTCATTTCTAACTGGTTCACGTCATATCTTTTTGTTGAAGAAAATTATTTTTGAACACTATAAGGTTGACTGAGGGGTACCACAGGGATCAATTTTAGGAATGTTGCTTTTTAATTTATACATGCTATCTTGGGCAGTGTCAACAGGAAGCACAGCATCTCTTTTTAAAGCTACGATGATGACATTCAGCTTAGGTGGCAGTGTCTCTTTGATGACACCAGGCCAATCAACTCACTTTTAATTGTGTTCTCGATATAAAAAGGCCTTGATGACGCAAAGCACTTTACAGCTGGACTGGGACATAACATAAGTACAAATAATTGGTTCAAAGGCTCAGAGAGAGAAACTGGCTGCCAAAATGAATGCACAGTCAACCCAAAAGAAATTGATTTTAACTTCAAGGCTCCGCGCACCATATCACAATAACAGCATTTGATCATTTGAAGAACATCTCAAAAGTGAAGCAATTTCTTTCTCTAAGCAACACAGGGAGACTGATGCACACTTGTATTATAAATACCAGGCTGGACTATTGCAACCCTCTTCTTTCTGGTCTAGAGAATACAATTAGCCATCTATAATTAATTCACTTTTTTCTGCCAGATATTAATTAAGACCAAAAAGAGAGCACATATAACTTCTATTTTAAAATCTTTACACTTAGTTTTTTGTATTGATTTTAATTTCATCAGTTTATAAGGTACTATATGGACTCGAACCAGACCACCTCTCAGAGATGCTTTTAGTTTATGGAACAGTGAGGCCCCTCAGATGCTCTGGTTCCTCTCTTTTAGCCGTTCCACAAAGCAGAACAAAAACATTTGGTAATGCTGCTTTTAGCCATTATGCTCCAAGCTGTTGGAACGGCCTTCTAGAGAATCTGAGTGTTGCTGAAAATACTTTTAAACAGAAACTAAAAACCCAACCATTCAGTCTGGCTTATATTGAGTGTTTTGTAATTGTATGGTGTTCATTGTTATTATTTATTTTGAAGTTTAATTGTATTCAGTGTCTTATGTCTTATTATGGTATGGTTCAAGGATTTTGCTTTTTTTTTTTTGTCAGGCTTGTATTTTATTTATTCATTTATTTCTTCTTCTTGCCAATCACTTGTTAAGCACTTTGAATTGCCTTTGATTTGTTTGAAAGGTGCTATATGAATAAAAATTGATGATTGATTTATCAAGTGGCAATAGTAAGCCTTAACCATCAGCTGACCTGCTAGGTGCAGTTGTGTTTTTCCTTGGATTAACTTGACCCTCAACAAACTCAGTGTATGATGACTCTCCAATGTCTTGCATTTGACCTCAACCAAGCCATATGAAAGGTTCTCACTTGGGTCCATCACTTTGCCATCTGGACTGGCTCCAAGGTGTAGAGCATCTGTGTGGATGATGAGGGCACATGGAGGAACATTTACGTAGAAGTTCTCATACATACAGTCAAAGAACTGTTGGCACGAGTTCCATTCCTCTCCATGAATTGGTCTGCGGAGCATCCTAAATAATCCTTGCAAATAATGTTTTTGCAGTTGATTCTGATCTCACATGACATTTCAGGTGACACCTCCAGACTTTGCATATGCAGGAGTTCAGCCCAGCTACCAGGAACAAATTGGTAAGGTGGAAGTATGTGTTGTGGGACAGGAATGTGAGGGGATTTTTTGAGAATTTGGATGTGTAAGTACATATCTGGGCAGCACAGGTCGATAAAGGTAAATGAGGGATGGCGCTCCGTCAGAAAAAAGGTCCCTAAACATTATGTCCATGTCTTATTATATTTGTTGTCACTTTGTGAAAGATGTATTTTTATTAGTAATTGGTCTATCGAAATTACTTTTGTATGTTAGACTGCTCAAAGTCCCTACCAGAGGCTTTAGGCTTTTGCACTACATTCTCATCCACTGGGTCTGGAGTGATGCCCTGATATATTACACATTTTACACTAGCATTTAATCTGTTTTGAAACTGTCATGCACTTTTAAATTAATTTTGTTGGAAACTGATATCAAATTAAAACCGGATAAATAATATGTTTTTTCTCTTCCTTTTTTTACCTGGGTGCGGGGTCTGCCAGGCTTGCTGTTTATTTATTAGCAAGAACAAATTAAATATTTTTGGTTCCTGCATTGAAATGAGCTAGATAGATACATATGACAATAAATAGGCGCAATAAAGACCCACATGCAAGAAAAAATGTGAGAAAGGTGTGCTGTGGTTATTATTACAATGGATAGCTACTGTTGCTATAGACACCGAGACAAACATTCTGAGCATGGGTAACGTTAGGAAAAGAGACCAATCTGTTAGCAGGGAACACAATTCAACATTAGCTATTTATTAGTGATTAATAATTACTCATCTAATTATCACTTTCCTTGCAATAATATTTGAGAATAGACACCTGTCCAAACATAGTAGACAAGATATGTTTTTATTAAAGTGTGCTTTTCTGACCATCTACCTCTAATCAACAAGTAATGTTAGCTAGCATTAAACAGACTGTTGCAGCACAACCCGATGTAGCGATGCTTAATTCCGGTCACTGATGGCAGTGCATGGTACCCTTCATCTTCTACTTTATACATCCATGGTTTGGACTCGTACTTCTCTGCAAACACACTGTTCTCTTTCGCAGTCGGCTCCCCACTTCAGTTTGAGCATTTCCATTTAACATTTTAAATTTGACTTTTTTTATTGTCACTCAACATGTTTTCATTATCAATTAACATTTCAAACTATCTGTTTATTTTTCTTCTTTCTTTTTAAGTTTAAAAAGGCCTCAATATTCCTAGTAGTTTAGTAAATATAATTATGGTTTTCATTTCATGACTCTTTATATGAACTTAGATTTTAGTCAAGGGGATATACAGGCTGATATCAGCTGTACACTCTAGTTAAATGTAACTTTTATATTTTTATTTGAAATCAAAACGTCAGCCATATACCTGACGGACCTGGGAAGCAAAGGGCTCTTCCTAGGGGTTGGCCACTGTTGCCAGATCAGATTGACAGTTTCCAGCCCTATCACAATTTAAACAACACACGCGATTCAATAAAAAACAACCCAATTCATGACCTTACCAGAGTCCCGTGTAAAATCATTACACGCACAATAGAAGACACATCATAAGCATCGCAACCAACAAAGAGTGCAGTTAGACAATACACAAACTCTCATGTCAATTTCAAATGATGAGCTCATGGTAAGTAGGTCCTTTGTTGTAATTAATGACAAATGAATAGAACTCATGTCAATCAAATATTTCATGAACTAAATGAGTCAATGAAATATGAGTGGGTGGACACAATTTGAATCTGTGTTTTCGACCATAAAATGACAGATTGTTTGGTTATATTGTTGTAACCATATATATTCAAATCCCTGCCAAATGTTAGTCAAACGTTATTTTATCCAGCCCAACTTCATCAGAAGAAGCCCACTTGGGCAGATGCTGGTGCAATATGGCACGACTGGGCTTGGATGAAAAGTGCCAGGGAGCTGAACTGAGTATCCTACGCTGGCAAAGGCCGACTCAGCCTCTGTTTAATTACATGTTAACTTTGTAGGAAGAACATATCCCTGCCAGGGACACTAGGTATTTTCAGCCAGAAAATGGAAAGCTGCCATCTAGAAGAGAAAAAACAAATAAGGTGCCTGTTTTTATCTATCTCTGTTTAAAACAAAGATCCATTGTTTAAAAATATGACTAAGGATTTTTGAGTAGTAGATCTGCCACTTGTATTACTGTAAACTGCGCACATAAGCACTGCAAGAATAAGAAGCTTGACTGATTTAACCTCGCCAAAGGTAAACCAGGGGGCGGGGCTTATTTATTCCGGTAGTAAGGCAGGTATCAGGTGGTGCGCAAATAAACCAAGCCAGCTCCATTTACGTAACTGCGCGTTTCCACACTTGATCTGAAGGCTTAACTAAAGCGCAAGATGTGCCTCATCCATCCATCCATCCATCCATCCATCCATCCATCCATCCATCCATCCATCCATCCATCCATCCATGGTATTGCATCTCGTGATGGACACCTCTGCGCAGAGGGAGGCCCAAAAACAACACCTGGACCAAGGGAGGACAGCTCAGTCCTGTTACCGTGCGTTAATGTTTACTGCTGGTTTAATGAGCGCGTGTCACGTTAACAGTTCCGTGAGGCTGTTTTATGACTTTGCTAATTGGCAACACACTGCTGATGGTGGACTACAGTATGAGTGTGTGTGACTGGCGCATGAGGCCTGTTTGGGGTGATTCAGAGGTGGCAGAGCGCACACTGGTTGATTTGGATGGGAAAAAAAAAAATCTGCAACAAAATATGAGAGCAAGTCACCTACAGATGTTTGGTGAGGGGTTCACTGGCGTTTATAGAACAAGATCCACATTCTCATCCTTCTTGGATGCAGCTGATTTAATTCTGCTGATTAAAATCCTGTTTCAAGGCACAGGCTGGAGTTTATGAGTTGCCTCTGCAGAATGCTTCCACCTGATACTGTCAGATATGAAACACATGGAAAAACATTAAGCATGAGTCTTCGATTGTTTCCACATATTCTGACCCACCGCAGTCCTCTGTGTTATTAATCTGCGTTTAGACATTAGAAGAGCTGGTGTTTGTGTGTTTTTTTCCCCATAAGTCTGTACTTAACTAGGTGTGTGTGTGTGTGTGTGTGTGTGTGTGTGTGTGTGTGTGTGTGTGTGTGTGTGTGTGTGTGTGTGTGTGTGTGTGTGTGTGTGTGTGTGTGTGAGAATCAAACATTTCACAAGTTTACATTGCTGCAAAACTGAATGATTCCAATTATGTTTCTTGCATCTAGATATCTTTGTTCAGGTATTTGAAGTTTATGGACACTCTGATTTTATTTCTATTAGATTATTATTGAGGGAATGCCTTATGTGAGTAAGATACCTCTTAATGACAAATGATTTAGTAGTATTGTTGGAGATCAAAAGAGATAATTTGAATGACTCAGATAATTAAATACAGCCGCTTCATTACCACGAGTGTGTTCTCTGAAAGATTGTGGATCCGTTTAACATTTTGATTAAAGTTGGAGGGAGCGTTTTAAATGCTGTCTTTTGAGGACAAGTTTCTAACTTTCTCAATTCCCTTTTGTGAATAAAGATAGCTAAAGGCAATGCAGTAGATTTTCACCTAAAGAGACAGATATCACTTATTTAAGTGTAAGAGTGAGTGTGTGTGATCTCAGGCTGAAGGTTGCCTGTCTGTCATCTCTTTGAGCACCCATGGGTCTCAGATTTTTAACCTCATAGCTGCCATACATTTACTGCTCGTCCGCTCTCCCTCTCTCCACATTTGAATCTTTCATCCCCCCCTCTTTCTCTCTCCTCTCCCTTTTCCCTTTTCGCTCCCTTATGGTAATCAGGCCTCGCCGTGCTCTGGCTCTTTCCCTCACTCTCACACACTCTGACCATTTCACCTGATCCCATAAGCACCGTTTTCTCTTGATCTTTCTCCTCCGGCTACACATTATGGATCATCCTCTTTGCGCCCTCCTCCTATCTCAACCCTGTCTTCTCTTTCTGATGCTCTCTTCAACCCGTCGCCTAATATTTTTAACCAAAAAAACGGTTTCATTTTAATACAAACCACGTCTGGGCTACAATCTCCACTTCTCGCCGCTTGTCTGCCTCCCCTTCTCTCTCTCTCTCTCTCTCTCTCTCTCTCTCTCTGTGTGCTTGTGGCCCCCGCGTTGACATAATTTAATATTCGTGGTGTCATAGTAAAGAGAGAGGAGGCTGAGGTTGTCAGCGCGGCGCGAGGGACCACATTGATTTAGCGCTAGCTTCACAGAGGGAGCATCTCTCTTTATTTTATTACTGGGCTACGGTCAATCTGATGCAGTGACAGGGAGGTGGGGCAGCGCAGCTCGAATAAACAGCTGGAAGGCAGGAGTGGAATTAGCAACGTGAGGAGTGTTGGCTGTATACTCACAGAAAAGCCACACCGCTTCCATTCATGTGAAAGTATTTAAGGCAATGTGAGACACTTTGGATCAGCTGTCTATGTGGTAATTAACAGAGATGGGTCCAATGTCTGCTAAGCAATGTGTAATATATGTGTTTGACAACAGTCAAGTGATGTAGCCGAGGCCTTAATGATAATTGGCATTTATGGTTAAACTGGAGCTGGTCGGGTTTACCGGTCAATATAACTACACCTTATGCCACTTTACTGTGTGATTACCACAGAATCATGCACAACTCCAGCCTACCCTCTATATCCTTTACAATCTATATTTTCAATTGCTAGGTAAGGCTGTCCCGAATATAATTTCTATGGCTTTAATCTTCACTAAGAAATATGATAAGATAAGATAATCCTTTATTAGTCCCACGGCGGGGAAATTTGCAGGATTACAGCAGCAGAGAGGATAGTGCAAACAAGGGACATAGTAAGAAACAAGATCAAAAGAAGTATTATAAATAAGTAAATAAGTAATAACACAGTCAAGAATATTCAATAACTAAAATATCAGACAGAATCATTTTGGTATTGCACAGATTGTTTATAATGCACAGATTTATATTGTGAGATTTTTGGTATGTGTGGTCTATTCAAATATTCAATGTGTGAAGCTTCGACAGGGGGCGGGGCACTCCACGCTTTATGTGAAAAGGTACAGGCCAGCTCACTGTAGGCCAAGGTATCTTTCTGTTACTAAGCCTAATGCACACATATGTGTACTTAGACACACACACACACACACATACACACACACAGAGGAAAGTAGAGTGACAGAACCTCCTTCTCTCTACTAGCGTCGGTTGCCTCTCACCCTTCACTTAGTCAGCCAGCAAGAGAAACAAACAGGTTCGCAGGTATTCCTGTTAAGTGTTTGTGTTTGTGACTGTGAAACCACGACATTACTGCAGATGTGAAACTGGGAGCATTAGAAGCTGCACAGAGTGTTGGCATGCAGAAGTCACCATAATCACTTCCATCCTTGTGTAGATGGCATGCAAACGTTAAGCCATTAGTGCATTCACAGGAAAATATGATGTATGATTAAAACATACTGTAACTTGACTTCACACAAATTGTCACATGAACTTTTTACTGGTATCTTTGACATATAGAAAGGGTTAATGAATAATATAAATGGAAAATCCTGAACTTTAATATGGCTGTCTTAGTGACAATAATGATTTTTGGTAGGGTCATATTAAGGTGACTTTCAAAACCTTCCCTTCATACTATTTCTTGGGACTTTCTTCTTTCAATCAGAACATATTGGGTCACAAAATCCCTTGAGTTTGATTTTGTTGGGAATTTTTTGAGGGTAAAAAGTTTGACCTTCCTCTCTCAACGGGTGTCAGTAGATTCAGTTAACAGCAGTATGTGGTTGTATGTGCTATTTTTATCACTACCTTTGCTACTATTTTCTTGCCTGACGACTCTAACACATGTTTTCCTTCAGTGTGCGTATTAATGTCAGCCTATAAGAGGTGATTTGCTTTGTTCCCTTGATTTGCTTATTAGTACATCTGTTATCTGTCAGCTGTCTCTTTTTTCTTTTAAACAAATGCTCTGTGAACTGTATTTTTATTAATGTGTCTCCTCAGTTCATTTGCCATCTCCACGTATACAGGTTCTACTGTATTTGGCTCCTGTGAACTCACTATATATCTCAGCCTTCAGTACCAACATGAAGAAATTGTTATGGACAAACCCCACTTTTCTAGACACAAACATTCCAGGACTTTCACATTGAAGTGTGAAATCTTGAGAATTGTGATTTTTAAGCTAATATTATTCTGATAAGTTGTAAGAGGTTAAAGTTTTATTGCAAGACAATCTATTTTCCTATTTATAATAAGAATTTACTCAGCTGAGAACTTATTTAGGCTCAAACCCTTTCTTCTAAATACACTTGTAGTCAAATGGCAGTTGCCAGAAAACATAATGGTGCATTACTGCTACCACTGGGTCTTCATGGTTAAGCTTAATTATGCCAACTCTGTCTGTCTTTGTCTTTGTGATTGATGATTTTTTGTTTACCTGAGAGGAAGAGAAAAAGGCCAATGAAAACATCTACAATGTGAGATGGCCTATGTTGGATCACAAAATTACAAAACCGCACAGATAAAGTCTTGTGTGAGAGGAAATCCAAAATGGTGGTTAAAAAAAAGCTGCATTTTCCAATGGATTGAGGAAGCTACGATATCTGGTATAGTATGGTGATAAACTTTAATATATACAGTTGTTTGTAGGAGATGTTTTCACAGCAATATAAAAATATAGCAAGAAGCGTATACAACTATACAACCAAACGGAACACCCAAAGAACCTTTTGGAAGACAAAGTAGGACTTCAAGGTTTTGCTTAGATTGTGGCAATTTATTGTCATCCATTGTATGAGCAAATCTCTGGAGGATGTCGGTAGGGTTTCAAGGGTGCAGCAGTTGATGGAATATGTCACTGAGTGTTCGATTCCGTGTGTATTTGTGTCAAACGGTAGTGCAGGGATCGATCCGCCACGCAAAATGATGTATGCGTTTATCATGTGATAAGGTACAGGGCCAAGGTTTTAGGCTGCAAGCCCTGTAATTCATTACAGCTCTGTGAGCCTGTGTGTGTGTGTGTGTGTGTGTGTGTGTGTGTGTGTGTGTGTGTGTGTGTGTGTGTGTGTGTGTGTGTGTGCGTGTGCGTGTGCGTGTGTAAGACTGTTTGTGTGATTCATAAGATGAAACCCGCCTGGCTATGAGAGAACTCATTAGACTCCTGTCGACTCGCCTCCTGGTAGGAAAAATACCTGGCATCTGGGAGTTTATATTCCCTCGTCTTTACAACTCTCTCTCTCCCTTTCTCTCTCTCTTGCTCTTTATTGCTTGCACACTCTGTGCCACAAAATCCTAGCGCAATCACCAATCAATCTTGTACACTCACCTAGCCCCCTTTGCGCTGCTAACCACCACCTGCCTTCTGTTTTCCTGCTGCACACTCGGCCTCCCCTTCAGTCCCATTCAAACTCATCCTCTCCTCCTGCTTTTGTATTGCATCCCATTTAAGGCTCATCAGGCTCATCACCTCATCCTTCTGTAATCATGTCATCCGGGCATTCTTCCCATCCTCCTTACTGCCTGGTCTGCCTCCACATTACACATTTCTGCTTTTATAGAACTCCCAAGTGATTGCTTGTCAGAGCTGATTGTACGGCTGTGGCAGCTCTTTCCTCCTTGCTCTCCTCTCACCTATACCCCTGTACCTTTAATTGCACTTTGTTGCCATGGAGATCCTTTCTGCTCGTGCAAAGTCATGTCGCAGGCTTAGTGCGGGTGAAAGGAAGTGCATATTCAAGACAATTTGTGTCGCACGAGGAAGTGAGCAAAAAGTAGAACAATCAAGGAGAACTATGAAGGCATCAGAAACCATCACGAAGTGAACTTGTGGAGTACCGCTCCAACTTCTACCCCAGAGAGGGCTTATTATGGGACATTTTGTTCGATGCTTAGCAACGTAAAAAAAACTAAAAAAGAAAGAAAAATGCCACTTACAATACTAGAGCCCAAGATGATGTTTTCAAATTCATTTTTTAGCCTGACCAGCTGTCTAAAACCCCAAGGTTATCAATTTTCCCTGACCTAAAACAGAGAAAAGCAGCAACTCTGAACCAGCATCTACCTGGATTTTTTTTCAAGTAAATTTCTTAAATGTTTCACTCATCATCATTTTGTTTCAATTGTTACTTTCCCGTCAATTAACTAATTGTTTTAGCAGTTAGTAATTTCAAATTAGCTTTGACACTGTAGAGATTACCGCTGAACATAAATGAGCTGGATGTCTCATCTTTGTATCTCTCTGTCCCCCATATATCCACTCTCTGCTCCCCCATTTTCTCTGCTCTGACCCCTGTGCTCCTCCGTGCCCTCTCTTTAGCTGCTGCAATCCAGAGGGTAATGGTGCCTGTTGTCTGGAGTCTGTTCCATAAATATATGTGGCCCCTCTGTATGGACCGTGTGGTCCATCCTTGGTTTACACTTGCCACTCAACCTCGCTTTCTCACAAAAGACCCTCCCTCACCTCTGCTACGGCATTTTGTCACCAGCCAAACTTCAAACTTCTCTGTAAATTCTAGCCAGTTATAATCACCACCTCTTCTTAGCTTTGTTGGTTTCTTAATTAGGTATTGGATGATATAAGATTTTATCGCAGATATATAAGCAGTAAGCGCTCAAATCAAATGGTAGTAACTGCCCTTGTACAGTATAGCCACAGTATATTGTTGCCTTTGCAAATGATTGAGGGTTAATAACTCCACGTGGTAGGAGTTTTGGTCCGGCTGCTCTATAGAGTTGTTCCGATACCGATCTCGTAAATGGGTATGGGTGAGCACTAGTGGTTGAACGGATCACAAAACTCACAGTTTGGATCGGATCAGCACAGAAGGTAAAAAGGGAGTAAATACAAGTTTCAGAGAACGGCAAAATAGGCACATTAAGATGATTTTTTTCTTACGCGAGTGGACATCATTATTGCCAAAGGAAAGGCCTCATGGGTAATTACTAGTGCTCTACCAAAATCGCTCGAAGGTTAATTCATAACATTGACATTAAAATTAATATTATTAATAACTTATGAACGGTAAATGGACATGCATTCATCTAGCGCTTCTGGAATCTTCCCACCACTCACAGCGCTCTACACTACATGTCAACATTCACACACACTCGCACAATGATTTCACGTCTATCAGGACATTTCAACATGCAAACTCGACCTCTGAGCCACATCCGCCACAATGTTTACCAAAACATTGTGTGCAATAGTCCACCTGCATCCATGCAATCTCTCTCTCTCTCTCTCTCTCTCTCTCTCTCTCTCTCTCTCTCTCTCTCTCTCTCTCTCTCATACATGAGGCATGCGGCACTGTGTCTCTGTAATTATGTCAGTCCTTAGTCCAAAAGTTATTGAAAAAAAAAATTATGTTGTCATTTACAAAATTCACAACATGTTTTTATCTAACAAAGTATTCTGCTCCAATCCATATTTGTTGTCGATTAGCCTTTCAAAAACAACATCTTCACTGCGGTCAAAAAGATGCAATTTACTCTCCAGCACACACCTTAATAAAGAGGGCGGTCTAGCAGCAATCTAAAAGAACCAATAATTACATTTATATAACCACAATAACAGAAACTCAGATGTAAGTTAAGTTAAGTTAAGCTGCTATATGATATGCTGCTTAAATGTAGTGTTAGCATGTAAAACAGGTAGTAATTCCCTCTCTAAGATCTATTTTATACTGCTGTGAAAAAAAGTAATTTCTCAGTTAACGTTAGCTGTTGAGCTCTCTGTTGTCGACAATATGAAATCAACCGGCTGGTCATTGGCAGCCGTTTGAAAGATGCATCTTTAACTATCTTTCTTTCAAAATGAATTACTTTCTCAACAAAATGTAAGGGAAAGTTATTTGAGTATGTCTTGGTGCCACTTTAAGACTTTTAAGCATATTTGAATGGTTAGCAGGATGATGGCATGAACTGCAATTATAATTCATGACAAGAAATGTTCATAAAGTCCCATTCCTATTATTGATACAGTGCAAGATGCACGAACAAACACTGTTTACCACGGCAAAAAAATTTATGATACATGGAGCAAAAACACCTGAAACAACTTTTGTGAGAGCATTCCTTATGCCTTTTCTTTCAAGTGGAAATATCAAAATCCTCTAAGATATCACATCAAACTAAGAATCCTAAATGTCTGCAGACTGCAGAACCCACAATGAGACCTTTATTGCCTTGAAGTAATCACCTGCAAGCCACACGGGGAGAGGAATAAAGCATGCCAGGCACAAAAAGAGAACTCGTAACCATTAAAGTCAGTACAGTAATTGAATGAAAGGTGGGCTGCTGTTTTATAGGCTGGGGGGTGCAGGTATGTGTCCTAACAAGATGGCAGGATGCAAGGCTTCTTCGGTTGGTACAGTAGGTGTTGCACCATTAGATTTTAGGAGCTGATTCAGTGTTTGGATTGGGCCTAGTCGGATGTGAAATGGCAAAAGAGGGAATGCTGTCGTTACGGTGGGTAAATTCACACAATGATGGATTGACAGGAAGCACAGTTTACGTTGCTCGTCACATCCTCATGAGTGTGCTTGCACCTCAGTGTGTGTGCGAGTACCTGGCTGCCGTGCGTTCCCTGTATTTGACTTTGGGTATGTGTGCACTGATGTGGCTCAGTGTGTGGGTGAAGACAGGCATTTCTATCAGCTGGTAAATTCTTATCTTCGCAGCCCACGTCAACACGACTGCACATCAGTATGCAAGGAAGGCTCTTTTCAGCGGTAGCAGTGTAGCAGCTATAAAACGGGCGAGACTTGAGTGTGTGCATGAGCATATGCGTTTTTTGTGCATTTCTCAGGATGGACCTAGAGAGCAGGTTGTCAGCCACCGTGGCATATGGTGTGCACCCGGGTGATGAGCCAGTCTCCAGTACAGGCCTTTTTAATGTGCATATGTGGGGGTGCACTGGTTTAGGTGTGTGTATGTGTGTGTGTGTGTGTGTGTGTGTGTGTGTGTCTGTGTGTGTGTGTAGCTCTTTCACTCTGATGACCATCTGTGCCCCACTCTTCAAAGAAGCCCTTTCTGCCCGGACCCATAGACAAATGAATTATTAAACTGCTTTTGCAGGTGACACCCTAACCATTCGTTACCTCCTCTCTGACGGGGCCGAAACAGTCGCGAGGAAACAATCACTCAGCCTTCCACGTCTGCACCCTCCCACCTGATTCCCCATCATCTCTGCATGGCCTCTCTCTGGTCCACTTTTTCTGTTCCCACACTCCTCTTTGACATCCTCTTGTGACTGTAGCACTCTTTCAACACCACTGTCCGCTTATTTAATCTCTCTCTGTCCTTATTACCCCATTGCTTCTCTCCCACCCTCCTGTCCGCTTTCTCCCTCGCCGGCTCATTCTCTTTCTGTCCCAAAAAAGTCAATCTTTCTCCCAGCTCCAGCCTCAGGGACTGCGACCGCTTGAGGAATCCAATAAGGTTGATTAAGTGATGACAGTATAATTACAGCGATGGCGCAGGTACAATCAATCTCCCGCTTCCTGAATAGGATAAATGAGCTGATCTGGGTCATCAGCGTGCGGGAGATAACAACTCAGATGGAGACTGGGAGACTAAGTGAAAGAACCAAATAAGAAGAGAGACACAATGTATTTTTTTCATTAAATATTCTTGACCATTCTTTGGTACTAAGGGTGTCATCCCAGTGATTGGCACATCTATGTGGAACGCCAACACACGGTTCTTGTCTTACAAACAGTTCTCTCTCCATTGGTGTTGTAGCTGTCCGGCAACCGACAGACGGGTCTTCCTGCCTGGTGTTTAGTCCGCCATGTTGTGACTGACTTGCACGCCAATCTGATGGTTTTGCTAAACGCTGATGACGTACTGCTAAAAGTTTCTGGATGTACTTGTGAACTGAGGGTTCGGTACGAATACACAAACTGTTACAGCCCAATTGTGTACAATACAATACATCTTCAAAAATATAAAAGTAAATTGCAGTGTGACTATTTTCACCTGGGTGCAAAAAAAAACCATATTAAAGCAATGAATTGAATTGCTTACTCAGTACAAACATGCAACTGCTTCAGCTTGTGAGGGACTATATACTGGCTGCCTCTTTGTATCTAGCTGCATTAACAAATAGTGTGCCAGTGTATCATTTTCTTGACAAAGACACATCTATTGGAATCCTTAACTTATCTACACCTGGTATAACATATGGTCACATCTGGAGGTGGTCTAACTCACATTGTGATTTGATCTCTGCCAGCTGTAAATGCAGTCTGTACAGTCTTGCCATGTACTTTTACCTTCTTCCATTCCTTTCTGTGTTAACTCTACCTATTGTGTCTATCAAAACAAAGGCAGTGTTGCTTCAGGAGGTTCAAGGAGACTGCTAAGACGTGCAATGGGATAGTGATGTGACTGTGAGGGGAAGCCAATATACTTGTACCAGCAGCTTAGAATCTAGCTGGCAAAGATCCCAATAACTTGGCCTAGTGATACCTTCGGCTATGTTCATCTGTCACGAAGTCTGCTCCTTGTACGTTGCAGCAGTCCCTTGAGCATATTCTGAATCTCTACCTTTTTGACCTGGAACGTGCATAGTTTGTTGACAAGCCCGCCAATTTCCCCACCTCTGCACATCTGATTTCATATAGTATGTAGGCAATATCGAGATGTCAAGCTAACTTAATATCCAAGTGTAAATACAATGGCCTATGATCAGATGTCTTTAGCCAGAAAACCTATCGAGGTACCAATTTGCGTGTTAATTCCAGGAGTCAATGGGATCAAAGACACGCACAGAGAGATGCTGGCAAATGGAGAAAGAAGCATATAGGCAGTTGGGGGAACCTTTTCATCATTTATGTCACTGACTTCTGAGTCACTTGCTAATCCTGCTTGATGAAGGCTCCCCGCGACCTAACACAAACTGGCGTAGGCTTAATTAACAGGTGCAGTGCTCTAACTCTTGAAATGAAATGCAAGTTGGTAGGAAAAAGAGAGTTTTTATCTAAAACGTTTTTTGGTTTGGTGAATCAGCTGTGGCCTTTTGTTGTTCTTAACGAGATCAGACTGGGGATTCTTTTTCCTCCTGTTTGTTGCTGTTGCAATGTGCGCTGTCTTGTTTTCCTCGCTAAAGTCGAAGAGCAGGTGGCTTGGCATCTGCTCAACATGCTCATAACCTCAGCAAAACTCATCTCATCACTCCATCTTTCCGGTCCTATGGTCATCATTAGCAAGTGTTTGCAGATATGGTAATTCTGCTTGTGAATCTCATTAATGGCCTATAATGAAATTTCTTTGTGACATCACACAGATGGGGAAACCGGGAGCTCTGACCAAAACCAACATGAGACATTGAGCTTAATATATGCAGAATTATTTTAGGCTCAAAAAAAAAATTTGTGACAGCAGCGACATCAGACATCACTTTTGCATCATCAAATTAATGTCTATGGTTTACATCTGAATATCTTCAAAACCCTGCGTGCAAAAACATCTGCAATTACAATTTAATTTAATATTAAATAGCCGTTCTGCACTTTAAAAGGGTCAGGTGTGCTGGGTGTTTGACATGGGAGCAGAGGGTGCCTTTCATCTTAAAAGACTTGTGAAAAGAGCCATATTCATGCTCATAACTCATTGAGACTCTCTCACTCCTTTGAAGGGAAATTAACCACAGTTAAAATGCCTTTGTCAAGCCAGACAATCAAAGAATTAATGGCGGCTTGGTGAATATTTTAATATCTACAAAGAAATTGGATCTGCCATCTGTTTCACTACAAGATAGCGAGTAATGGCTGTGGAAAGCCATATTTCAACAGCACAATCATTTTGGTTGATTTTCAAAGCCAATAATGAGTGTATCAAAAGATTTACTAAATGAACTTGGAAAAAGAGATGGAAAACACAAAGGATGAGACGCATTTTGTGATGTCAAGCCGATATCAAAGCAGTGCGTAACATGAAACCTATCAAACAATTTGCTCCTCATCCAGCGATGGTTTAATACATACACACACATCAGATTTCATGTTCGCTCCAATCCAAAATCGCTCACTATCCCTCGCTCCGTCTCCTCTGTCCCTCTCTCTCTTAACGCTCCTCCACGACTTTGAAACGTCTGTCAACATTGACTTTATTTTGCCTATTTAATTCAAATTGCTCGTGCCGACACTGGGACCTTGCATAAACAATGACGCAACGGTTTGGAAACTCCTCGTGAATAAACGGAAGAAGGGAGTAAAATAAAAGAGGGGAGCGCTCATTCCTCGCTCCTACCCCTCCTCCCCTCCTCAGTCCATTGGGAGGAGAAGCTTAAGTACTTTGGAGCTGGAGTGTCTGTCTTTCACACATCAAACGATTTGTTTTATCCGGTTCATATTCTCCCCTTCAGACCCTGCGCAGCCTGATAGTGCTTTGATGATGAAACGTAGAGGACATCCGTGCATTATATCTGAATTGGTTTGCACAAAGGTGTGTGTTTGTCTCTGTGTCTCTGTGTGTGTGTGTGTGTGTGTGTGTGTGTGTGTGTGTGTGTGTGTGTGTGTGTGTGTGTGTGTGTGTGTGTGTTTGTTTATTGCTCCGCAACGACATAATTTCAGACAAGCTCTTGCTCAGACAGCAATGCCAATACCTTACCTCATTCTCACCACCTGCGCCGCCCCAGAACTGTTGTCATCCTTCACCTCAGTCTCCCTTTATTTACTACGTTCCTTTCTCCCTCTCTTCAAATTGTTAGAAGACATACAATGAAAAGAAAGGATTTCATTAACACCTATAAAAAGCTAAGTATCAATAGGAGGCCATGGATGATTCATATTGAGGATGAGAGGGCTTTGTCTGTGAAGTTTGCTCAAACGTGTTACAGTGTTAGCTGACAGACATTTCATTGCAGTTCCTTCTAAAGCTGACCAAAATGCTCAAAAAAGCTTTGACCGTTGCTATGGTTATTGACTTCCAAATCAGTATTCAAATGAATCGTTCACATTTTTTATTTTTTTTCTGATTTATGCATTACCCCAATTATCCCCGATAGCCAATGAAGTAAGTAATAGTAATCCCACTTTATTCATGATGCATCAACATTTATTATTCTGAGTTATAGACCTTTTTATAGCCAACATCAGAATTACATCACGTTGTGTGTGCTGCAGGCGAACACAAATCACATCAGAGTGGTGGGTTAAAGTTACAAAACTGAAAATTCCATCTTGTCGTGATTTTGGGTGCCAGAGTAGATACATTTGAGTTGTAAAACTCTGATTCTAGGCTCTAGGGAAATACAATATTGGCGAAATGGTTCAGGGACATGCTCAAAGGGAAAGCAATGCATGCTTTCATGCTAACGTTACTATGGGTTAGGGAATTCCTATACTGGACGATATAGGATTATATCACTGATTGCGCTAAACATTCACAATAAGTTGATTGTGGTACATTTCCACTATTGGGATATTCATAAATGTTACCACAAGTGACTTGAAAAAGCTGTGTAGCTTGTTATCATGATATAGAAGTGAAAAATGGCACTTGATATAGAGGGAGAAAGAGATTGTCGAGTGAGCTAAAGCAGTGAATCGGAGAAATAAAACTTGAGTTCAGAATCAGAAAATCTGAAACTGATTGCCAAGTACATTACACGTACAAGGAATCTGGGATTGGTGGTTGTGAGGCATAAGCTCCTGCTGAGCTGGGGGAGGGGGACCTGGTGGTCTGGAACTGGTGGATAGGCTCATGGCTGATTGGGTCAGAACTGTCCCATTGTCTTTCAAGGAGTCAGTAGAACTCATTCAGCTTGTTTGCCAGGCGAGACCTCTCCAGGCAGACTCTTAACCCTAAGAGTCACTTGCTGAGAGCTGGTGTTGCAGTTTGTCAGAGTACTGTCGTTTAGCGTCTCTCACCGCCTTGCTAAACTTGTACTTTGACTCTTTAAACCTGTTCTTGTCCCAACTCCTTCACTGGTCCACTTTGATTTCTTCAAAACAGGCTCACAGAGCTTTAATATCTGCCTGTATGCAGGAATCCGATGGACCACGACCTGGTCCATCGCCCAGTACAGCGCGAGGGACCGTGGCCCCGCTTATTGTGCTGTAACAGTGATCTAAAGTGTTCTCCTCTCTGGTTGGCATTTGATTAACTGTCTGTATTTGGGGAGTTCATCGCTGAGGTTTCCTTTGTTAAAGTTGGCAAGGACAATAACTAAGGAGTCCGGGTTGGTCCGCTCCACACACAGTATCTGGTCGGTGAGTGTGCGCTGTGTCTCCTGCATGTTGGCCTGCGGTGGAATGTAATCACTGAACAGTATGAATGAAGAGCTGGAAGCCTGCCAGCTGGAGTGCAGAGTCCAGTATTGGAATGGGTATCGTTAGGATTTTATTTATACTTGTAACTCTGAACCTTATCGATAATCCAATTATTTACTACTGTTCTATCGGTTTCAAAACCGGATATCGGGGATCGACCTGCTGCAGTGGAAGCCATATTTGGTCCCAGCCGGACATATTTGGAACTTCTGCTCGTAGTCTCTAGCCCTTTTATAGGGGGAGGGCCTCTTTGACACTGACGTGCTTAGTTCCAGCCAATCCTGGCTGGCAGATTGCAATGGGAGCTTCCGATGAGGTCACACCATAAGCGTTCCCAATGTGAGACAAGAAACAAATGCTCTTACAGAAAATGTTATTTTCAGATTTCTTTTTCTGGTTATGTTCTCAAGGAAAACTAAACACGACCCACAACTCTGCACAACCCTGAAAGAGGTGGCAGCATTGCTGTATTTTGAATGAATGCAGTTGAAGCTAATGCTTTATCCTGTCCACTTGACTCTGCTGTGTAATGGCCTTTCTGCTCTGCCTGAATGCGTATGTGTGTGTGTGTGTGTGTGTGTGTGTGTGTGTGTGTGTGTGTGTGTGTGTGTGTGTGTGTGTGTGTGTGTGTGTGTCTCTCAACCCTTAAAGGCTGACACTCAGAAACCAACATAGCAAATACAAAGGAAAGAGACAATCCAGGCAGAATGCAGGGTCTCTGCAGAAACAGACACTGCCACACACTTGTAGTGGGTCAGAAGTGATGATTGAGTCTATGTTACTTTTAAGGAAATGCTGAAGAAATATAGGAATGGTAATATTTTTTTATTTTAATTTTTCTCAATCACGGAGACTTGTAATAACCTACCAAGACTATTAAGATAGTTTTTCACCCAAAAATGAAATGTAATTATTGCTAAATTGAGCACTTTTTTTCAAATAACACCTTGCAATACACTGGCAGAAACCCTGACAGAGAATGCCAGGCAGACACACAGCTGAGAACCTCGCAGCTAAACTAATTGATTCGGTGAAGATTAAAGTGTCTGCATGTGTCCGCAACACTGCACGTAACATTGTGGCTAACTCTCCTGTTTGTGTGAACTGGAGACTACATGTTTTGATGGATTTTGCATTGGGTTATCGTTGCAGCCGAGCAGCTTATTAGGCTCAGCTGACGAGGGGTTGACATTAGAAGTAGTGGTAGCGGGTGTGTTTGTTTTGGAGTCATTTTACGAGGACGAGTGCATAAGCATAGTATCAAACCTGATCCCAAGAACACTTGAAATGTGAAAAAAAAGGATTTTATACTTAAGGTACTAAAGGTCTGATGTACTCTAAAAATGGATAGTTGCACATTGACTGAGGCTGTGAGTTTTTAAATTAAAGATGTCTCACACAAAAATGAAGCCAATGGATATACTTTTACAAGACAGTGCATCATGGGATAAAAGTTTTTACCATCCATGAGAGAAGACAATGCTTTTTCTTGTATTAACAGTGCTTTTTCTGTTCTTGAACCTCAGTCTAGTGGTAAGGATGGTGTCCATTTACACTTTCATTCAGCGCAAGTAGCTGAACATATTCATAGCTTAATAATGCTGCTCCCTGCTAATCATAATTGACAGGTCACCACTGCAGTAAGCTGGGACTGATGACAAATGACCTGCCTTACAAGATGAGCAACACTTTGATAGCTTGTTTATGACATTATGGCCTAAGATGTATGTTAGCTAAGCCTGTTCTTCAAGTTTGTCTTGGCAGGTTGTAAACCGGCTAAGAGATATGTGATGTGACCAGCTAATGTCAAAACATAGATATTACTACCAGTGTGTAAGTCATACCACCTTCTGTCAAAAATATACAGCTTGATTTAATTCATCCCCATGACATTTTCATAGCCAATTTAATATTCCTCTTAGACTGATTAAGGATGTCACAAGAAGAGATACTGTATTTGTTTTTTTTCTACAGTACTTCAGTAGCCTTAGATACAGAAATTAGGGCTCAAGACTAACTGTCTACTGCCATCCCGGGTATGATAGAGAATTTCTCTGATAGTTCTACACGGGGAAGAACAAATCTTTACAGGAATCGTCCAAGGAGAGGAAATAACATGAGCTTTCAGCAGCTGTTGGTCAGCAGCATCGTCCTGCTTGACTAAATAACAGAACTAATGGGTAATGGAGATTGCATTGGGAATTGGGAAATGCATCATTATGCATTTAAGCTCTATTCAGTAAAAATAAGGTCATCATGATGTGTTTAAATGTTATCGGGTGAAATTTATTTTGGGGTGAGAATTTCCAGGTGGATCACCAGGGATTAATACAACATTTGCAAAAAAGGATGTAAACGGTAATAGATAAACATTTAAGTATATGGGATTCATTGTTTTGTTTCTGTTTTTGACTGTGGTATAGAAGTTTTGCATTGAGAATTGTTCAATTTCACTTTCATTGGTATTGTGACATCCTAAACACTGATACAAAACAGAAACATAAAAGGAAATTGACAGACTTAATTGAACCTTTGGTAAGTCCTGCCCCAGGAGGGCAGATCATAGCCTTGCATCAGCTAGCTTTGACCAGGGTCAGATAACTAATCAGGTCTCCTCCATAGACTCTCACGAAGTTGTTTCAGATTTTCTTTATTTTCAGGCAGGTTTTTTGAATTTCAAACTAGTCATGGTTAAACATTGTGCCTGGGGCACAGGCCATAGTGATACTTGTTACCTGGAGAGGTTGGATGAGATAAATGTTTTGAAAATGTAACGTTTCTTTGAAAAACCCTGTGGAGCTAACAATAGCAGAGTACAGCACATCAACACCTCTATCCTACGCTGGCTACTGAAGGTGTGCTGAATGTACACATGCTGCTTTTGCTTTTTAATGATTGTAACAGTGAATAATATAAAGGGTCCCTAGAGAGAAAGGCATTTTTGTTGAAGAGTTAAATCCTTTTTATCCGACCAGAAACAGCAGCTATATCTCTCTCTTATTTCATATTGTTAGGTGTGAAAATATCTGGAGAGGAGCAAGAAGGAGGGCAGACATTAGAGAGGCAGCGGGGGGAAACAGCTGTTGTAGAGCCAGAATATTTTCACATCTAATGCTGGAAGTTAAGGTTGCTGTAAAGTTTTTGAATGTTTGAATGGTGGAATGAATAACCAAGGGGGGCTCGTGAGTTTTATTTGGTTTCTGACGGCTTTGAATGAAATTTGGTGCTTTTTTTATGATGTCAAACACTTATATTAACAATCTGAGTCTGCCAGTGGAAAGAACAAGCCCTCGTGATTTTGTTGGTTCACGCTGTGAGGTGTAAAGTTAGGCAGTTTTTAGCGCTTTTAGTTTTTCCAAAAATGTGATAACATTTCTGGGAGAGCTTTGGGCTCAATGGTAGCTCTGACAGCTTGAAGGAGTAGCAGCGGGGGGCAGGACTTAGCTGAGGGTCAATTGTTGTTGCCTGTTAGTTGCTTTGATGAATTTAAATTCACTCTAAACTCTATTACTTGGGGTACTAGTCGTGATTACAGTTTTATTAGCTTTACTGTTGCTCCTCTGCGACTTGGTTATGTTCTGACTCTCACAGTTACTGATGCACAGCACAGGCCAGAACTCCTCAATAAACCTAATGAGAGTAATTCATTTTTATGTTCTCAGCTGGATTCTTTGTCACAAAGCATGTTAGGAATTGGTTTGACAGCATTGGTTTTAGACCTGCTCCTAAACCTAAGAACACAATCCATCCAGAGTTCTCCTTTGGGAATGTTTTTTTTTCTTCTTTTTATCCAGCCGAGGAAATGGCGGCCCGTGTCTGGCACTGGAAATACCAGCTCATATGTCTCAAAGCTATCATGTATGAGACGCTACATCATGGCCATGAGTCAGGCTCTAACTAAACCTGCATGGCCTGGAGCCACTACATGTGTCACTGCGGCGAGCTGGAAATATCACAGCACTATACCCTTGCCACCGCTGTACTTTGGCATGACAAAGAGCCAGTGTTCTGGACGTGCACGAAATCACAAAACGTCCGTAGCTAGTCACATCAGGGCCTTACACTTCCTCGCCTTCACATCCGCTCTCTCAACCCCATTCTTCCATCACTGCTTCTGTCAAAAGCCCATGATCAAATGCACTCGCTTAGATTTATATAGTTCCATTGTGCCATGGCGACATTTCCATTCCACCCCTCCTGTCTCACCTCTCTTCCTGTGCTCTCTTTCCCTTCCTCCATCTCATGGTTTTTATTAGGTGAACATGTGCATTTTCTCCTGAAGAGTCAGTGATATTCGGACTGCTCTGCTGTATGATATTAGCATTTGGCAACAAAATAAGGCCGGGCAACGAGCACAGTGGTTCTCCTCCGGTCTTATTTTTGATTGATTTACCCCCGTGTCAGAGATTGTGTGATAGATGGTCGAGCCAAACAGCCTCAGCATCTCCCCTGTCACTATAACAGCATAAAAAATAATTTCATTGGTCAGGCTCAGCTCTAAAAAAAATCTCCAATTTGTCAATGGGCCTGCACGTGAGCAAAATGTTAAGTTAGTTAAGATTCCTTTTAATGGAAATCATTTTAGAGATCTAATACAAAATGTGATTTCCTTATTGTTTTTTCTTTAAGGGATTGTTATGCAGACAACACTAGCACAGAGAATGAAAATTAGGTGAAGGGAGTTATGTTCAGTTGCTCTGCAGTCTTGAGTACAAGCCATTTTTAAACTCGGACGCTTTGATCAATGAAATTCGAAGGCATGCACTCCACTTAAAGTTTAATCTGAAATGTTTAGGAGAAGTATTCTTTTCTTGTTTTTCTTTCTGATTCCTCTAATTTTCCTCATACTTTGAAATCCCAGGTGAACTACAAACAGCATGTGCTTCTCAAACTGCCCCATTTGCTTTCATGTTGTCTGCTGAACAACATCAAAAGCACCCTGAGAACATTTGATCCTTATTGGAAAAGTAGAGTTCAGACACGTTGCTTACATCTTTATCTATTTGGACCTCTAACCTTGTCTATATCCATATTTTTATTGAAATTTAGTTTGAAGATCATCCTAGTATGGACCAAGAGTTCACATCTACCATAAGAGTTCACATCTACCATAAGACATTTAAGGCACACCAAAATGAATTTCAAATGTGCCTCAAGTAAGGGTTTGGGCTCAATAGCATGTTCTCCAGTATGAAATTAAATTTGAATCATCCGTTTCAATTTTAGCTTTCGGTATAAATGTGCAAGCAACCCAAGTTAAATAACCAGATGAACACGATCTGTTCTTCGTTTGTTGCATTTAAATCTAACTTTAACTTTAATTTGAGAATGGCAGCACAATATATAACTTCAAGATGGGAGCAGGAGATCACATTCAAAGATGATGCATGAAAATATATGCATTGCTGCAGCTGCCCCTTGACCAAAGATTACACAGAATAAAGTTCCGACCATCAGATGAGAGGCTAAACATGCAAGTCAAAGTTCAATTTCTTGCACTGCAAGAATAAACAAGGGAGAAAGAGGAAACACAGCAACATCATAATGTGGATCAGGCTGCCTGGGCCAGTGCCAAACCACCAGTTAAAACAGGAGGCCAGTGTCCCTGCTGGACACTTTGCTTGGCTCAGATTCAGATGAGCACATCAACAGTGAGAAGACAATGGACATTATCAAGACGATGATACTAACAGTGAAATGGTAAGGAAGAGGAGCTAACATACTTTGGATAAATGCCTACCCAAAGAATGACAACCCCACTCAAATAATCAAAGATGAATGAAGAAAAGAGGAAACGTGACTTCAGATTATATACAGTAACATGCTTACATTCCTCAGCTGTAAAGCTAATTGAACTCTTGCTTTCCTTTTTATTATTGAGAAAAGTTCAATATTAAGATCAGTGCTGATATAGTTTTGTTTTTTTGACAGATCATCCCCCTATTTCAGATGTTCACTTGAACTGACCAACATTTCAACTACTAACACATGCCTTAAATATTTATGTTGAGCTGAATTTATGTTGGACTTGATCTTTAATGTGAATCATGGCCTTCAATATTTGGCACTTTATTTGGGACAGTTTGGAAACCAAATAAGTATTTTATGACACAATGCTTGAACAAAGGGTTGGAAAATGAATGGTACATTTGTCATTATTAATTGTTAAGTTAATCAAAGTATTTATCAACTAATCAAAAAATTGTCCATAGATTAATCAATAAAAAGATAATAGTTAGTTGCCGTCTTACACACGGTGAAGATAAGTGCGAACAGGGCTTCACAATGTCTGTCTTTTCTCTTTCACATACACACACAGATACACACATACTCGCACACTTTTCAAAAGCCACCTGAACAGCTGCTAATAAACTGTGGTTGGACGCATTAATGAACCTTTGATTCTCAGGGGCTCGCCACAGCAGCCGCAGTGAAAGCAGATGCAAATTGCCTCCATTGTAAAAAGATGGTGAGGGCTAGCTTTGTGCTCCCAGACACAGATTTCAGCCCAGTAATTATCAGTGCAATTTACACAAGAACGTGGAACAAAATAATGATTTGTACCCAAAACCTGAATAAAAGAAAGAATCTGAAACGTGGAAAGACTTTCAGGGACTTGGCTGTAATTGTATTTTCTTTCTTATTTCGGAACAAGAAGGCCAGCATCAAAGCAATGCTGCGATTGAGGGCAAAATGACAACACAATCTCTGACGTGAAGTGCAATAGCATTTAAGTGATTCTTCTTTATTGGAGACATCTCAAGCTTTGGCTGATGCAATTTTCTCTCATTGACAGGGGGCTTTTGAACAGGATGCCCAGAAGCAATGAAGTACCGTCAGTGAAAAACAAAATTGAAATAACATTTTAGTAAGTCAATGCTAGATGAAAGATCTCGTAATTTAGCCACATGGAATTTAAACACTTTTTTCTCCTCTCTGCTGTTTTAAAAAAAAAAAAGAAATTGGGGAAAAAAAGCAGTTTGACACCAATCAGTGATTCAAGCCGTGCGGAGAAGGAAGAAGTTGTTTGAATGTTGATCAAACAAATCTGTACTGTATGATTTGCAAGACTGAAAAGAAGAAGTATATTTCCACCATCTTCAATCGGTGCCAGGAAGAGGGCTCCTCTCATTACTGCTCCCGGTGATGGGTGTGAGCCTCCACTCCATGGCAGTGAGCTGCCATCTTAAGCTGTCACAGCCCAGAAGATATGGGACAAAACTTACCCTTTAATCAGGAACCATCACATCCCCTTTAATCAACTCAACTGTCCATGCCATGTCACTCTCTTTTCTGCCTTTACACCATATACACATGAGGATTACCTCCTCGATGTATCAAAACTCGTCCTCATTAAAAATAACATCCTGGAATCTGAACAGTCTTGGGTGTTTAAAAAAAAAAAAAAAAAACTACAGAATTCGAATGAAGGTTTTGGACTGTGATCAGTTCATTTAAATCTGAATGCCAGTGCTGAACTCCTGATGGAAAAACCTCATCACAGTCTTTATTTCGGAGGTCATATTGTGAAGTTGCACAAAAGTTCTGATGAGTTTTTTTGTCCCCACATTGATTGTAAACTACTCATATTTGAAAGAACGAGCTTGAAGAAGGAAAAAGACAAATCATTCACTTTGAAAAGCCTCTGAGGTAGATTTTGTCCCTTCAAAATGTCATTGAAAATATTTTTCACCATGGTAACACCCTTCAGTGTATTAGGATGTGTTTGCCTGTGTGTTTATCCAGAGGGGGTGGTTTTCCACTCATAGATCTATAGTTTTTGGAGGCTCATTGGATGTATAAAAAGTGTAGTTTTACATAGGCTGTCATGTCGTTCTTTTCGCGTAGACCTTTGCCTCTTGCTCTCTCTTTCTGTTCTGGGTGTGGGGAAGCTACACGGTCATAGTAAATAACGTTCCAGGTGATGTTCTCCTTGACCACCATCTACTGCTGCTCCTTGTGGGTCGAGGCAGTTCCACATAGGGGTACTCAGGATATCTCATGTTAAATTCAGCTATTTGTTGAGACCCTGCAGCTGCTGCAAGATGATTAAATCCCAGTCGTTGCTGACCTCCTGCCAAAGGTCAAGCTAAATCTCCATAACCACAGCAAGACCTTAATCTGCACTCCTACCTTCAAAAAGACCCTCTTCATTCCTACAAGCATTTAAATGATAATTAATACTTAAGCTGCCAATTGTAAACGGTAACCCACGGAGAAGAGAACCTGCTCTATGCCTGACTATTTTACTCCAAAGCAAAAATGGCTGTCCACGCTAAGGCTGACAGACAGGCTACTTTGAGGGCCCTATGAATAACAACTAGCCATGGAAAACGCTGCGGCCTCACTCAAGTAGGTGTCAGAAAGTCAAGTGGGTTTTGTGTTATCTCTTCGTACTTTCAGCTGCCTATTAGCATAGCTATTCAGACGGCACGGCCCATGGCCCACAATGGGAATAGAAAGGGGAAGCCAATCTCTCTCTCTTACTTCCCTCTTTATGTCTTTCACTCTTGAGTCTTTCTCTCCTCTCGCTCCCTCACTCCTAACTAATCCGCTAAGTCCCAGGGGGGCTAGAAGTCGTCGAGTTCTGAAGTGGCTTTTTGTCTTTCGGTTTTGTGTTGGAAAAGTGGGAAGTCCACCTGCTCTGAAGAATTTCAGAAAAGGTTGTATGAGTGGACTGTGTGTGTGTGTGTGTGTGTGTGTGTGTGTGTGTGTGTGTGTGTGTGTGTGTGTGTGTGTGTGTGTGTGTGTGTGTGTGTGTGTGTGTGGTTGAATGTGTGGACTTGCACGCAGTCTCGGAGGTTTGCTGGGAAAGTTGAGCTGCTGAAATATTCTGTGAAGTGGGCAGGCTAATTTGAAAGGGTAACTTGTAACTTCTATGAGAATGAGCAGTTATATGCCCTTAGATTCAGTACACCACATATTTTTGTAGCCCTAAATTAATTTCTTTGTTATGAAATGAAAAAGAGTGCCATTAATGCCATTTTACGATGGTTCAAAATAAGACATAAGGGAAATTAATTACTTTTTAATTACTAAATGAAGCCTCTTTTAGCAGACAGATGAAGTTATTGTGGAGGTGCTTGTTGTTTGATTTTAGAATTACTCATCTGTAAATATATTTCTATATATTCCTTAACATATGCCCATTTGGACCAAATTAAATGATCGGACAGTCTACCCGCCCCCCCCCCCCAATGCGTGCGCTCATCGCGCTTCATCAGAGTGTTCTACAAGCTGCGTGACAGCCATGTTTGTTGTTCACGATCATTGTGATGTTCATAATGAGATTTTTGCGGCGGTTGGTTTTGGTGGGAGACCTGAATGACTGGGCTGTCAGTGTTGCAGACTTGGCAACTATCTTGTTAGGTCAAGCAACTTTTTGAGTTATTGCCGCTAGCTACTTTCATTGGAAAAGAGTTGGCAACACTGGCCTTTTTTTCAGTTTGATCATTTTTAAAATCAAGCATACTCTTGATAGTTTCTCAAGATTACCAACCCTAGCTTTAAATCTGAGCATCCCTTCTGTCAGACTTTACTGCCCAGACCAATGACACACCTTTGTGCAGTTTTATATCCGAACACATACACAATGATTTCAGAATAGAATGTGTGAAGGAAATACCTTTCAAATTTTCGATACAGTGACAAAATTGTCATGTAGAAAACAGGGACATGTGTCTAACCTGGATTGGTGGATATTATTTGGGTATTTAATATTTTGGTAATATGGTATTGGAGGCAGCAATAGCTTAACGCAGTCTTGTGTCTCCCCACCTGAAGCTTTACAGGGTCCCAAACACTGATCAACTTTAGCTTAACACTTATTAGTATATAGGCTCTGCTTTTAAATCCAACTCCACCTCACTCCAGTTGTGAATAACTTTCTTCCTGTCCACTGTGAGCCAGACAATGCTGTAGGTGTGCAATGCTAAATCGATGTGTACTTTTTAGAAAGGGGTCACCACCTTATGACATCCCCATGCCATGCACTTTTTCTGACAGTGTACATTGCACATCTCTGTTCTTCAGTTTTTTTGGTAATCTATTAGAATTTGTACAGCGATTAATAGATTACTCATTGGCATTTCTAAGAGAAACTAAGATTAGTGCACCTGCATGTCTCGGCGAATGTTACATTACAGTGTAAGCAGGCAAGCAATCAAACTACACATTTTATTTTGGGGAATATTGATTGGGCCTGTTGCCATAGTAAATGTTCATCTCATCATTAGCTTCTCTCTCCCGTTCCACTCCAGCGTTCTGCTGACCTAACCAGCAGCCCTCCGCCATCTGCCCGTGCAATGTGTGTTTCACTGTTGCTATGTCATATTGATCCTCCCCCCTCACTTTGCTCTCTGCCTCTGATGGCTTCTCAATAAGTGCATAGATCTATGATTGATTTTACCATTGGATGTCTCCTTACAGTCATTATGAGAGAATTTGCAGGGCCCATAATAGGATCTGATGGCTGTGAGTGTTCACAAATCACTTTCCCATTGAACCGAAAGCTGGATTCAGGAGACTTCGGTTGCGATCATGTACCAGAGAATCTACTTTAAACTCATCCTGATATCTTTTGCACAGATACACGTTTTTTATCGGCATAATGCCTAGTTTTGTGTCTGCATTTCCATAAGAGAAAACATTGTATTTGTTCTACCTTAGGAAAACTCACTGCAGCTGTTTCACCCCCCCTCCCCGTGCTGATTATTCATGTGGCCTCTTATTCTTACTTCTAAATCCTCTATTCCACGCCATTCCTTCTCCCTCCCTCTGTCCCTCGCTAGCCGTGCCATGACCTTTTTAGCGGCTGCTTAAACAGATTAGCTGTTATTAAGAGCTATGCACTGCGGATGACTCTTTCATGAGGTAAGGCCCCGGTCCCGCGGGGGAAGGAGATTGAGAGAAAAAAAAAGATGGGCTGGATGCAGACAGGAGGGGGACAAAAGGGTAAACTATGGGCAAACAGGTAGGCATATAGGTTAGGGAGGAGCGAGTGGATCCTGGGGAAGACATAGCAGAGAAAGGCCAATGGGTCAAGAGGGTAATGGAGTTGTTGGGAGAGAGTTACTTGAGCAGACTTAAAACCTGAGATAAATGACAGACAGTGGAATGGGAAGAAACTGTGAAATAGTGGTCAAACTATTGCTCTAGAAATGTGCCTTTTGTAGAAGGTAACATTTATGCATCATTCTCTAACGCTTGTTGTGTTGTAACCATAGTCTGTATATAAAATCGGACATAGTCATTGTGGTGTCACCCATGGCTTTCAGGACTGCTGTTTTGAGGCAGTAAGCCCGCCCCAAAGCAGACTCCGCTTAATGGTTTATTAGACTCTAAATGGGACCATTATATACTAAATGAACATCATGCTGTATTAAAGAAGACTTGAAACTAGCAATTGAGACCATAAACTTATGTTTACGATGTTAACTGAGGTAATACATCAAGTGAGGAGTAGGGTCCTTTTCTCACAAACCTCCATACAATCGCACTTCTTTTTGCAACTGGAGGAGTTGCCTCCTGCTGGTCTGTAGAGAGAATGCAAGTTTTAAGACACTTCTGCTTTTGCTTCACTCGGCAGAACCGGAGGTTGCCGCCTGGTTGTAGCGGTATTACATTTCACGGTCTGATAACCGTCTCATTATGTTATTATTACTATTATTATTATTATTATTATTATTATTATTATTATTATTATTATTATTATTGTTGTTGTTGTTGTTGTTGTTATTAACAGTTACAATGACTCTCACATAATTATTACCATATTATTATTACAATGCCTGGATTATGTTCCCTGTTAACTTTTTCTTAGTGTAGGAGAGGCAACATTTATGACCCCAAAAACAGAGTTTCACATGTGGTTGGGCTTTGGAAACAAAAGCCCTTTGGTTAAGCTAGAGAGAGCTAGTGGGGTCAGTAGGACAAGCCTCCTGCGTTGTGCTCTGTTCTTCAAGTTACTGTTGTTCAGCTGAATTTATAACCAAAACCAATTCTAACTCGGTGGCGAAATATAGCCGTAAAAACAATATCATGCTTCACTTTGCTGCCAGCAGTTATTGTATTAAAAGGACTGATATTGTAAGCAAAAACAATTCAATATGTTGGCAGTAAAAGTGTTCAGTATTACCATTGATAATGTTTCTTCATTGCCTTGACAGGAAACATAATCCAGGTGGCAATATGCTTCCTACAAAATGTACTTAATGTTGCAGATAAATAGTGCATTAACATAACTTGTAGGAGACAGGGTTGTCATCATTACAACATTTATATATAATTTTGTACATGTTACAAACCAATTACCACAGAGGGGGAAGTGACACTTTAAATGCCGCATAGATAATGAATATAGTTTCCCACCATGGTATATTACACATAACTGTCTTGAGTCCATGGTCTCCCCTGCCAGATGTCAAATGTATTTCACTCAAAAGAGACAAGTAAATGAAGAAAATGATAATTGTTGATGTGTGATGATGAATTCCTTCCAGTCAAAGACAAGACAAAGAGGCTTTGGCACTTAGACTCTACAGGGAGATTTGTAATTGTGTCTGCCCTGAACAGCAGCAAGATAAATCCCCCCGTGGAGTCCAGGCACTGGGAGTGGTAGTGGCTGATGATTCTGGTGAGACTGGTAGGCTGAGGAGGCTGATGAAGCCTGATGAATCTGTAGAGATCGGGCGTTGATGGGAAGGTGGAGGGGCGCGTGTAACAGCTGCATGAACGCACTAAAGGCATATTTAAAAGGAGACAGCAGCAAGATGATAGACTAACAATGTAGGGGGTTCCTTCTGCTATTGAAGAGAGGAGACCAGCTTATGAGAACAGCTGATATCACGATTGACAGCCCCAAACGATGAACACAAGGAAGCTATCAGTGAGCATCGATAGATAAGTGACTGGCAGCATGAATGAATATTGTCTTCCCGAGTCCTGACTGACCTTATGCTAGAACTTCCTATGCATAAACTTTACAGCCCATTCCATACTGGGTCAGTCATGTTTGAATACAGTCGATATGGAACAGTTCCACTATGGAGATCTATGGGTTAAAGCCTGAAAGCCAACATACATAGACCAATACACAAGAATGCAAGCATATATTTGTCAAAAGAAGTAAAAATGAAAATACAAAAAGATAACTAAAAATAAACTTCCGTAGGTAAAATGTCCCAAAGAGGATAAGCACGTAATTAACTCTTTTAACTTTTTTTTTTTCCCCAAGAAACTCATTCCAATCATTCCCATTTCTCAACTCAGTTGAACCCCTCCCACAACACACACACACACACACACACACACACACACACACACACACACACACACACACACACACACACACACACACACACACACACACACACACTTCTCTCCCCATAAATTGTGCTAAAAGAACAGTTCCATTCAATTTGCAGGTTTTATCGATCCTGTAAAGTAATTAGTAAGAGTTATTATAAACAGAGAATGATCTGTGTTAGTTGGATCCCTCTCGGTATTATCTAGTGACTCATGCATACAGTCTCAAATTTAAAACTCATTTTTTATTCCTCGGCGCTGACAACTGATTGTAATAACCATAAAAGTTGCTCCCAGTGGTTCCACGATTTGCTTTTTCCCCTTTCCTCTTTTTCTCCTGACCCAGCACCATGCATTATTCGGATCCAACAAAAATGGAAAAAGAAGAACTCAAGGTCACATTTCATCAACTGCTGTTGTGTGCTAAAGCATATTTCTTCCTTAAAACACCTTGACATTTCTGTTATAGAGCATTTTTTCCATCTCCTGGTGAAATATGCTAGTCAGTCCTGTCTGTGTGCGTTCGTGTGTGAGGACGAAATATATAAAGTGTGTGTGTGTGTGTGTGTGTGTGTGTGTGTGTGTGTGTGTGTGTGTGTGTATTTGCTCCTGTGCACCTGTCTGATATGTTTTGTGTGCAAGCGTGATGTACAATCTAGTAAATTGAAGCAACGTGAGGATTGGACTATCGATGGATCAATAAATTGATATACGAGGTTGGTTATATGAGCTCTGTCACAGGGTGTATGTCATTGTTTTGTGGACTGCATTTATAGTATTTTTTGTCTCCATCCAATATATCTCTTCCCATTGGATGCAATTAACATTTACTGACATTCTAATGAACACTTTTCTATAATCCTGTGTGATTTCATAATCAGTGAGGCTTACTGCAGACAATAACACGATTTCCCAACTGTTAATGAGTCCCTCAAATGGCTAAGGACCTGGAATGTCAGTTACATGATTTGATAATTTACACTGTAATTATATCCAATGATTCACGAAAAACTGTCACTTTTCTCTGCATTTTCTCAAACATCATCACATTCCAGGGTGAGTACTTGTCAAAACTGTCTTACCTGTCAACACACACACACAAAAAAAAATATGCTGGAAAAAAACCCAACTTTATTAAGCAAGTGTTCCAACTTGTGAAAGTGATGTTTTTAATTATCTCAGTGCAGAGGGCTCGGCCACAGATTAGAATCAGTCTGTAACCGTCGGCGACAGCAAATCAGAGAGACGCACCGGTCATTGATGTGACAGGTCTCCTGCCAGAGGGGGCAACGCGGCCAGATTTACCCCCTCACTCTGACAACTGTAAAAGGTATTGCACATATTGTTATAATGAGGACCAGACTGGCAGTCCTCTGTGCCCTTCACTCTGCATGGGGAGAGGAGAGAGAAATGAATGCACATGAGGGGGAGAGGGGAGATGGAAAGGTACTGTGGTTAGTAAACGGGAGGGAATATGATCATAGATGAAGGAACTGAGAGATCCAGGAAACGCTGAAGGTGCTTACATCGTCTCTGGACTCGAATATTAGCTTAGCTTAGCATAGCAAAAAGACCGGTAACAGGAGAAAACAGATAGCCTGGTTTGTTTTTAGACTTTGGACTGAGCCAACCTAATCGACTGACCGTAGACGTATATATTTAATGGACAGACAGGAGTGGTATTAATCTCATATGACTCCTAGATAGAAAGCAAATAAGTATGTTTCCCAAAATGTCAAACTTTTGCTTCAACATCAAAAAGTCGAACAGCTCAAACTGTCAAAGGTAATAATAATTACAATTCTTAATTAAATACAGTGAGTCTCACCCTTTCCATCAATCCAAAGTATGCTTAATGTCATGATTTGGTGGAGTTGCACACATCAACACAAGCGGGCGAGTGTTAACAAGTTCTACTGTTAACTTATCATGTGAAACACTGTTCTGAATATCAATAAGCAATTTAGTATGCATTTGTGTCTCCATAGCCTAAATTGGCACAAGAACAGCATCGGCAGGAACACGCAACTAAAACAAAACAAAAACAAATGAGCCCCATAGCTGAAACCCCGTAAAACTAATGAATGCTTTTGTAAATGCATGTCCAGTGCCGACTGCTCAGCTAGCAGCCACTGAAGACATTTTAGTTGAGGGAGAATTCACTAGTGACACACTGCAGCTCCAGAACTGCACAATATGTACAGCCAAACAGCTTTTAGACAGTTTTTAAATGTCATTAATGTCAATAGTTTGCAATCTCATGGGTGTGATAATGAGCCATGAACAAAAAGCCGGTCTCACTGAAGTAATGTTGGGGAAGTACCTCTGAGGCTGTGCATAAAAACCATTTACTGTCATTTTAAAGGAGGAAAAACAAACAAAAAACAAAAGCGTTGCTCCTTGTCTGATGCAATTTGTCTGAGCACCTGTTGTTGAAAATAGATCTTGTTCTTTTCCTTTCCTTTGTCTTGATTTTCAGCAAATCATTTTATTCTGTTCATATCACTTTGAAAGCTGAAATAAAATGTAGTAGTATAATTGTACTTTCTATTGACTCCAACCCAATTTATTTCGAGAGGCGTTCAAAGCCCCCGTGATTATCTATCCACCACCAGGGGACTGTGCATGTGTGTGTACATTTTTATTGTTATTTTATTTATGGAGTAGTGATAATTATGGAAATTCCCAGTTAAGGCTTCCTCTGAGTATTCTGTACCCTGAAGCATGCTATGTAAGGCACAAAATCAAACAGACAGCTGACACAACAAGATTTTGACAATGTTTTGTTTTTTTCATTTTCATTAGCAGGCTCATTTTAAATGTGCGTTAGCCTGAGAGCCCTGCTCTATTCATTCAGCATTATTCAAATTGGCAGAGACTTATTTTCACAGCTCAAGTCTATTTAAATACATAGTTAGGCAAGTGTCTGCATTTTGTGTTTGGGGGCTAGTACACGACACAAAAGGGAGGAAGAGTCTTTTTTTGTCCGTACATCAGCTCATGACCTTAAGATAATGAATTAAAATAGATTTATTCCAATACTCTTTTGGCTAGGCAGATAAGGTATACACTATCAGTAGCTGAATCCTTGTTCTTTTGTCTCTGGTTTTAAACCTTGGTGATGCATTCAAGGAAGCGCTGACACCAAAAGGCATCACAAAGCAGCACATCAGGATTAATGACAAACTGTTAGGAAATATTAATGTCACAAAAAGAGGAACATGAATTTAGTTGATGAAGACTATCAGACTGTGCCTAGGCACAGTAATATTTTCAGCTAAATGGTAATGCTAAGATGCTATTTTGCTCATAATGAAAATGTTCATGGTAATGGTAATTAAGCATGTTCACCATTGTAGCATGCTTGAATGCTAACATTTGTTAATTGGCACTATCATAAGCATAGTGTTTTGTGATATACTAAGGTATTGGAAAAGTAACAATTGTTGTTTAATTCTTCCTTGAGGAACAATACATGTCTGTACCAGATTTCATGGAAAACCATTTAACGGTTGTTGAGACATTTCACTCAGAGCCATAATGATCAACCTCATGGAGGCACTGGTCTAGAATTAAGGGGATAAGTAATGTTATTAGAATTAGATAAGGCTTGTAAAATAGTTCACACACAGTGTCCAACATTCATCATAGATTTCATTAACACTGGTCTGTAGCAGTCTTGTCTGTATTTCATGGCAATCCATCAAATAGTTCTCAAGATATTTCAGTATGGACCAAGGTGTTGGCTGACGGCCTGACAATCACTAGAGCTAGGCAGTAAGAAGGATAAGAAAGGCTACTGTGCAGCATTCAACACTCAGAAATTGAGTTTCCCTGAACAGACCAATGAGGATTTACCTTTGTGTTGAGAGTCCCTGTCCTCAACCTTATTTTCACGCGATGAACAAATCAGTTAACAAATAATACAGACTATGTAGTCTGTATTATTTGTTGACTGATTTGTTCATTGTTATTGTGATGGATTATTTTATTATTTCTAAAACAACTATAGCCTGGTTCTTGACCTCTAAAACATTGCAAATATCTTACATTTTTTTAGCATTTCTAATGTGTCAAGTGTGCTATGCAACTGAGTCAAAGCTGTAACAGCTTGGTATTCAGGAGAAAGAATGGAATCATCTTCCTGTCATAAGGCCAGAACAATAATGGCAAAGAAACTCCACAATCAATGCAGCTGTACAGGTTAATATAAGTTAACAAACAAAAATAGCACAACTTAAAAGATAATTTCTGTTCAATTGACATGAAAAACATTACATTCACTGCTTCTAGTAACTAAATTGCTTCTGTGCTTCATGCAAATGAAGTAAGTGAACCTTCAGTCACTACTGATTGATTAGAAGAAACTAATCCATCCAAAACGGCTAACTTAAACACAATGTCATACTTTGGGTGTAATAATACATCTATCTGAATCAATATAATGTCAAATAGGGACAGGCATTTTAAGCAGAATACCTAGATTCAAGCTTAAAGATGTCCAGTTGAAAAAAAGTAGGATTGGGGAGGATAAAAAAATTGGGGGGGATGAAATTGGGACCATGCTAATGTTACAATGAAAGGCGATGAAATTTACTGCACATTTTGTGTAGCACACTGTCATTGATAAACCTATATGACAACATACGTAAATAGCTGTCTAAACATAACATCATATTTAAGATTGTCATGGGACGTCTGTGTCGCCATTTCCGTCCAAGCGCACTTACTTCCTAAAGCGTCCAATAATACATTTGTCAAATCATACTTTAGATGCTTTTTTGTAAGTTGCTATAAATGAAGCTTATGGTTTTAAAAGGGCATATGATATCGCCTCATATTGATCGCAGACCCCTGAATTGAAATCAAAATGGTTCATGGCTCACTTTGTGATAACAGCAAATATCGCATCGTTGTCCAAATAATTGTTATAATATTGCATTTTGATGAAACTTGTGATTGACAGCATTATGTCAGACTGAATACTGAATTGGTTAAAATGATACGCCAGTTCAATCAGAGTACAAGTGCATGTCACATTTGATTTTAAAATTAACAGTGACAAACTAATGCAATATGTCTAAAATGATATTTTCTGCGACAAAAGTAAAAAGTAAAGTACACAGAAATGTGTTCAATAGGATATATTACGATGAGCAGCATTGTGATGCTTTGGATTTATATATTTTATATTAAGCTTTATTTCTTTGTGCTGCATATATTGTAGCGTGCTTTTGAAGGAGAACACAGGTCAATTGGAGCACTCGACTCTCAAAGCAATTTTGTGTGTTTGATGCCGTACAATAAACCATCTGAGAAGTGAGCTCACAAACTCTCAGTCTCAAGGCGGATAATCAAACCGCAAGGTCAGGGAGCTGGTTTTCATGCTTGACACCATAAGTATTTGTCAACGGCTCTTCATTAGTACTCGGATGAAAACAGAAAGAGCTTCGCTGTTTACTGCCACTTTTCAGGTCACAGAGTCCACTTGATGGGTTACGCTAATACTTCTTCTTCTTCTTCCCTCTCTTGCCTCATTATTGCCTCATCTTTCCCCACCATTTTGTTTCTGTTCTATGTTTAAAACATCACCCGTTTCCTTGTCTCCTCATAGCGTCCTCATCTCTCTCTCTCTCTCTCAGTTTGCAAAGAGGGCCTGTTTTTGCTCTTGCAGTAGCATGTAGACTTTGATGTGGGCTGACAATGTGACTTATGCATCTGCTAAATTTAATCATATTAGCTAGTTAACCGTGCCACCACCGTGTGACCCACTGACAAAAAAACAAGCTCCTTCTGCTCTCTCTCTCCCTCTCTCTCCCTCTCTCTTTCTATTTCGCTTTCTCTCTCTCCCTCCCTCTCTCTCTCTCTCTCTCTCTCTCTCTCCCTCTCTCTCTCTCTCTCTCTCTCTCTCTCTCTCTCTCTCTCTTTCTCTCTCTCTCTCTCTCTTTCTGTCTATGGTTATCTAGCCTTGGGACTGAGGGGGAGCAGAGAGCAGAGTGCTCTGGGAGATATAGTCCCATCGTGTGTGTCTAAATGTGTGTGTGTGTCTCCAAGAGACAGAAGAGAAAGAATAATTAAAAGTGATTTTTAAAAATTGCAGCATTTCTTTTTAAATATGTACCAGTGGCCTTTTGCACACAACCCCTTAAGCTTTCTCCTTAAATATGACACTTAAGATTTAATTTCTCTAAGCCGGGGGACTTTAGGTTTAGGGTGTTACACAGAATCTCTAAAAATGTTTCCTTAGTTTAGGAAAAACATTAAGGCATTTATTGCATTGAAAGATATTTGACAAAAAAAAAAATGGCAGAAGAAAAGAAGACAAGAAATCGTATAGAAAGCACATGCTAAAAAGAACATTTGATCCATATATAACAGCAAACTGAACAAAACTAATGTTGGAGGAAACGTTAACTGGTGTGAATTCGAGAAGCCTACCTGGTTTAATGCTGACTGGAAGGATCTCACAACATTAAGAAGTCATGAATTGACTGCCGGTCAAATCTAAAGTGTAAAATCGATTGGGTTTTCACGGTCGCAGAACAATCTTCTTCTTGGGATGCATTCATTTTCTTGACTTATTGCCATAAACTCTACCATATTACAGTTAAGAGAGAGTCGGAGGCACATTGAGATTTAGTATAGTATAAGAGTATAGGAGCAAGATACGAAGAAAAGCATCCATTTTCTAACTGAACATTTTAAGGAAACCTTAAGGAGAATACAAAAGAATGTTTTTTACAAACAATTTCATTTTCAGGTTAATCTTAATTTAAGAGGCTCCGTGCAACAACTGCCCCCTGGTATTTCTGACCTAATAATGCACTTACAAAGATGACTACCATTTTACTAAATATCTAATTTCTACATTAAATATCCCCTGTGTTCTGGACATCATATTCTCTTCAGTATTTGTTTTTTTTACAGAAAAAGTGTGACTGAAATATTTATTTCTCAAAAAATGATTGCATATGGACATTAGCGGGTGGCCCAATATGTGACAGGGGCCTGGATGGCTACAGATGCCAGTGAGCACTCTGGCACAGACGGCCTCCGCCTTAAAAGTCCACGAGGGAGAGTAAAAGACCTGCATGAAAAGTTGACACTGGTGTGTATGTGTGTGTGTGTGTGTGTGTGTGTGTGTGTGTGTGTGTGTGTGTGTGTGTGTGTGTGTGTGTGTGTGTGTGTGTGTGTGTGTGTGTGTGTGTCTGGGAGTCTGCGTGTATATGTCAAAGTGAATGTAGGAGAAAGGACAAGATAGCTCTTGATTACAGCTGATAGGTTTATTTGAGGAAGGTCAGGACGATTTGGGAGAAGAGCAAGACACGAGTAGCTGATGGGGATGATAGAAGAGTGATGGCGCAGTTCACAAAGCACACACATAACCACACACACACACACACACACACACACACACACACACACACACACACACACACACACACACACACACATATACAGAAATGGAGACCGAGGCGAAGACAGATGGTTGAAAGCAAGAAAAATCAGTATTACATGAAGCATAAAGCTAATCTCGTCTGAACAAAAAATGAAGAGTGAGCATTTCGGCGCCTTTCTTCCTCTGTATTGGTGTTGTCCTTCCACTGGTCTTAGAGATTGAACATGCCCACTAGTGCTGAGTTGTCAGAAAGAGTCTGTCTGACAGCAGTGAATGCCCCCCACAGCTCACCAGAAGTGTCAGAAGTGGAGATGCTACATGTCAGAGAGAGTGAATGATAGATTTGAAGGTCAAAAAATAGGCAAATGAATGACAGTTTGGTGAACAGATGGAATGGATAACAAGAGTATTACTTGGCATCAGGCTACTTATCCTACAACAGGGTTGTTTTTTGAAAGTAATTGGCAGATGTGCCATTATTTGACTGGTTTTCTTTTTTTTTTTTTTTTTTTTACGGAAAGCGACATCTCATTGAAACTTTCTTTCCATTCTGCAATCAGAAGGTAACCAGGAGCAACCCTCAAGGCATGCTTGACACTTGTCCGCTCTGCTCTGCAATCGCTCCTGAATGAAGGAATCTCTTCATCCTCATCATATCATTACCCCGTTGGCCTGACAGCGAACAAGCTTGGATGGCAGTCTGCATTTGATTATCGCCGTGTCTTCCCCGCAGGCATTCTGTGTTTGATTACTCCTGCCTTGGAGGTTGATCTTTGTCTGATTACTTTCGCTGTTTGATTTTTTTTAATTTTTTTCTCGTAATCGCAGCCTCGCATAAGAACTGTTTTTGTTTTTTGTTTTTGGTAGGGATTTGTCATGGAAAACTTATCTATGTGTAAACATCTCTGTTTGGTTGTTTGTCAGTGGGGTTGGGGGGGCTGGGTTGTGATTATTGATAGCTCACAGACTTGTCCTGATGTGATTGCTTGTGCCTGGCAGGCTAGCGTTTAGAATAATTGGTGCCCTCCAGAACCGGTGTTTATATTTGTCAACATTCCAATTACATCAGACCAATCAGTGTGGTCACAGCCCAGTCGTCTCATCCCTACATATCAGCTGTGACAACATCCGCTATCATCTCTGGCTGTCACACCGATTGTAACCCTATCACTCAATCTTTCAGTTGTTAATTACATTTGGATCCGACTTTGAGAAAACAGTCATAAGCCCAACTCTTGTCCACACTTTTCTTTCCATTAAAGTATCCGCACAGTGTATTGTTTAAATCCTATAATCCATGTCACAAATTGGGAAGGAAGTCCATCATCCATATTTCCAGTAAGCATGTTCTTACCGTCGCTGATTCATAATGACAAATTTAAAACAGCCCTTTCATGCCAAATTACTTTTTTTAGATTGCTTTAGTATGAGTCTCATTCTTTTCTTTGGTGTTGCAGGTTGAGGCAATCATTTTTTTATTTGAATCAATCTGTTCCTGTGTGCCTATTGAATTCATCTGATTTATATTCCCACTGTCAGACTTAACCGATCACATATTTTTCCTTGTTGTTCATCACCCAAATGGAAAAAAAAGAAATTGTTTAGTTATTTTTTTATTTTATCACGTTCAAGTCTGGTTTATCATGAGTTATGCGTCTTGTTAGACTTTAAGTAACTATTCAACAAAAAAATAAAAATAAAATAATATGACATGCATTTCTTCATAAATAACACCCCTACTCAGAGACATAGTATTAAAGTGGAATTTTGGGATTAGGCAGGATTGAAATAATCCTACAAGAGCAGGGGAAAGACCAAAACATAGGTTAACCCTTACAAAGAAAGGAATGGGATAAAGAGAGCAGAGAAAAGCTCAAAACACGGGGAAAGCAAAGAAAAGCATTATCTATTAATGTAACAAGCGAGGCTGGGATAAAACGGACAGAGAAAAACAGTGGGTATTGTTTTAATCCTGTCAGTGGGAACCCTCTAATCCCCTGTTGTGAACATCACAGAAACACGTTGGTGTTTTCCCCTTTTGTTCCCGGGGCTAATCCTCGGCTTGCTGGCCCTCAGGTCTGGGGTGGTACATCGATGACACTGTCACACAGCCTATATTTTAAAAAAAACACATGACACATAAATACCTGACCTGACACGCCAAACAGATCAGCCACGGCAAAGCCCAACGATATAGGTCACATTAAAAGATCCATGAAATCTATTGTGTTCAATATAAATTTGGCTTTAGTATAATTTTTAACAGAGCTGATGAAGTGAATTTAAGTCGGGATACTTAAAGATACGATATTGGTATTTTGTTATACAAGAAACAAATACAATATTCGGACAAAAATCTACTTTTCTTCAAGTAATAAGACGGGAACACACATACGTTGGATGCTGAGTGAGAGTTTTCATCCATATTGCTGATTTGAAGGGGACGATAAGTAGGGCCCCCGATACCCGGTACTAGATGGGAACCGAAAAGACAGTAGTAAATACCCGAGTATCGATAAGATCCAGAGTTAACGGTTCTGCTTTCTGAACTTTTGAAGTTACAGAGTGAGATACAAAAAAGCAGCGTTGCAAACCTCCTCTCTCTGACTCTGTGCCTGTCTTTGCTAGAGAGGTGGAGTCGGGTTTTATTCCTAACGCACACAGACTCAGGCTCAGGACGGCGTGACACACATCATGGCCAAAATAACCGATACGAGTATCGATAAGGAACCGAACCCATAAGCAGTAACGATAAGAGTACTAGTATTGATAAAATCCCAACTATACCCATCCCTAACAATAAGAGGATGAAGCACATTTGGAGGGCATATAGAAACAATTCTTTCTTTTTAATAGTGGATAATATTTCAGGGAAGGTAAAACATATCTAAACCAGCCATCTTATTGCATCAGTTCATTTGAAATGTCTGATTAAAAAGGCCATGGAGATAGAGGGACGTTACAAATGAATGTTACATATTATGAAAGTAACACTGAAACTTTCACTGAGCCCATTCGAGTCTGACATGCCTAAGTACGTCAGCACGGACGGCATGCAACACTAACTAACACTGCAAAAAATCTCTAGGATACACCATACTGTCGCAGTGTTTATCCATGAAGTTGGTTTGGATCACAAAAGATCGAATAGTCTTTTTTTTGTGACAATGACAAGTTTTGTTTCTTCCTTCATGTGTCATAGTCATTTGACAGATTATTTAGTCCATTAACACATTGTAAAGTTTGTCATGTGAAAGTGTAGCAGCTAGTCGGGTTTAACTGTCAGGTATGAAAGTAACAGCTGTTTCTGTGTCCCTTTATAGCAAGGGTATTCAATCAAAAATTTGCGGTCCGGAACATAAACAGAATAATGTAATAATTTAGTGCCATACATATCGAAGTAGTCTAGTATTGTATCAACGTCTAGTATTGTATCAAGTTTAATAGGAAAATATCTCAACAATACTTATTTTCATCTTTCAATTGAACTGGATGAATTATAAATAATACATAGTCTAATAATAAATTAATGTTCTTAACTCATTTCATGTAAAATAAGGGCTGCATTTTAAAATGTAATGCTTTATCTTGAAATAAAGGACTTAATTAAAAAAAAAAATAATAATTTTACTGACTTGCCCTGCATGAAGTGATGTCAACCAAAATAGCCACAATATAATATTCTTTTCATCTTCTAAAAAGAGAAAATTGTGTGCAGGGACTTGTATCTGTGGTTGTTGATACCAGATGTTTCAGCTCTATTTTCTGGTAACATCATTGTCACTGAATTAGGATTCTGATCATATTGGGCTATTAGAATGTTTCTGTGCCTTCCTTTCGGATTTGAGTGGGTCGATTCCTCAAGATATTTGTGCTTTGTCTCGTTGTGGCGCTTCACAGTACCGCTTTTAATAATCGACCATGGTCGCTGAACACATGAGAAATACTCCAAAATGTAATTATTGTGCAGGGAGAAGATCCTATTTAATTTTCCCAGTTTCCTTAGACTTTCAAACAATGTTTTGAATATCCTCCTATAACATGCTTTGTTTTCATTTGCCGTTCGTCTGAGTGTAGTGTCTACATAATTATAATATATAATACAATAAGTGCAACAACTATGACCAAACCTAGCTGTTTTGGAATTTGCTTTGTGCTCATATCAGCCGATAACAGTCAGTGGCCAATGGGAGCAACCTTAAGTCATACTTACCATAGCACATTGTGTGTATCCTTGAGACCTAACAAACATATTGAATGCATTTTTTTCCTCATGAATCATTTGCAAAGCAATTTCTTTTAATGTTATCTATCCTGCATTGTTTACATCCATGATTATTTGTTTTGTTGATGCATTGTTTTAATTCTTGTTGCAATACCAAAACATTTAGATCCGTAGAACAATATATGACTGTTGCATTGCTATGTGAGGGGAAAAAAGGGAATTCTTGTAAATGTATTATTATATTTTCTGTGTTTTGTGCTACAAGTTGTTATTCCTGTGGAGGCCATTAAAGGTCGCTCTGTGGAGCGTTTTTGTAAACAAACAATTGTTACGTTTACATTCATTGTTACTCACCATGACACATCGTGTATGTCCTTGAGGTGTAACAAACATGTTGAATGCATGTTTTTCCTCATGAATCATTTGTAAATCCATTGGGCCCAGGCAGAAACCTCTGGGTTTAAAAATGAAGCCGATGCAGTATGACTTAAACTTGCATTGGCTCCCTAAAATATTCTCCGCTCTCGAGCACATCGAGATTTATCACAAGAATTCGGCTTTACTACTTAAACTGACTTCCTGTTTTGATTGCCGGTGGATGTGGTAGGGCCAACTATCTAGTTAGATGTTGGCTACAGTGAGCGACCTAGCGCTTTATCCATTTTCTGTTAACACATATGATTGGGGTGCACACAGACCCTCTCCACAGGCGCATCATTTTTCCTTGACCTGCTTTGCCAAGGCGTTTTTGAAGAGGACGCACCTGTAATGACACGTCTTAATGTGATCATTCCCTTATTCACTGTTCACAAGTATATTCACTATGCTTAGCTCCAGCCTCTAGTGTCACTTCTGGTTGCAAAATCACAAGATGGCGACGGCCAAAAAAACAATATGGCGACAGTCAAAATGCAAAACTTGAGGCTTCAAAATTGCAGTACACAAACCAGTGGGTGACGTCACAGTAACCATGTCCACTTCTTGTATACAGTGATTGGGCCACAGGTTTAAATTGACAGGCCATTACTCAAGGGGGGCACTGTGGCTCAATGGTAGAGCAGGGTCGTCCTCCAATCAGAAACTTAACCCAAAATTGCTCCTGCAGGCTTTTCCTGCGGTGTATGCATTTGTATGATTGTTACATAGAGTCCTGGTGGGCAGGTTGCACATTGCATGGTAGCAAACATTAAATCTAAAGCTCATCTTGGTGGCCTGTCCGGGGAAAAGGAAAATAAAACTACAATCATAATATGTCCTTATAACACCTCAGTGTCATGTGCCGATGGCTTTACACAACAGACTCAAACACACACACACATTCAAAAGAAAGCTGCATCCATTTGGCCTCCTCTGGAGGATAGTCCAACATCGCCTTGCCTGGCGGCTTAAAGTTATGATGTCAGTGGGTCATAGTGGTTTATGGGATTAAGCCCCTGGAGGAAGTCAGAGGCTCTTTAAAGCCAGGACAAAGCAGCCTCTGAATTTAATTGAGGTTGCAAGTGGGCGCAATAACAATGATCGCCTTTATCGTAAAAGGCAAGGAGGCATAGTGCGCTTTAGTGTTGTTAATATTAACAATAACAGCCGAAAAAAAGTTATGAGTGGATCCAATTGATCTTCAAAAAGAATACAGATAGGAGATTGGTGTTGCAGACAGAGAGTATACTTATGACAAGTGGCAGGGCAATTATATAAAAGAGATATGTTGATTGATATTTAAAACACAACACCTGTTGTCATAGGGAAAATCCATTGCGCTCTCCCGACAGCTGTGTGTGGCTTCCCTTCAATACTTCAGCATGACAGAAGAGTCTTCAACATGGCATCAGTCCATATTGTGACATGGACGCCTACACACTTTACTGATCTGTCTGAAATCTCTCCAAGCAGCCTAAATCGATTGAAGCTTAGAGAGGAATGGTACTCTGAATATTTCTGCCTTGACAGAAAACGGCTTCAAAGCCTTTCTAACAGAACTTTTTTGACTTTACAGAGGATCATCCAATCTCTAAAATCCATAATCGGGAGTTGGTACTGTCTCCTGCTCAACTCTAAGTGCATTCTTTTGTGTGTATTGGCCCTTTGAGATGCCATTATTCCAATTTCAGAAAAAAACTTCCACTTCGTTTGATTCTGTCTTCGTATTTCATCTCCCCTAAAAAAAGAAATAATGTAATGCACTTCTTTGGATCAAGCTTCTCTCCTTTCTCCGAGGGAGATTAGCATAATTTTACAGCAGGATTTGCACTGGCTAAGACTTTAGCTGGGATTTCAGGATGGATTTGAAGTGGAGCCTTTCCGTTATTTGTTTTTTTTTTCTTTTACAGAAATACAATAAATTAATGTAGTAAGATTGTAAGATCAGAAGACAAAAGGGATCATGCGTAAGGGTACGTGTGTGTGTGTGTGTGTGTGTGTGTGTGTGTGTGTGTGTGTGTGTGTGTGTGTGTGTGTGTGTGTGTGTGTGTGTGTGTGTGTGTGTGCCCTGCAAATTTGTGAATAATAGTCTCCACCGTTTTGGTGAAAACAGTCTCAAGAGAGAAATGCGGTCTAAAGTCAAACAGGCATCAATCAGCACGAGGTGCAGTGAAACTCCAAATCCCAGGTAGAATGTGAAATAGCATAGAGGAGTACAAGGATGTGCAGAGGCTAAGTTAACACACACATTAAAGGAGCTATGTTAAACTGGACATTAATATAGCAGCTAGGGCTGTGTATTGGCAAACACCCCACGATACGCTACATATCATGATACACATGTCACAATACTATATAATACATATTGCAATATGTTTCAATACTTTTTTTTTTTTACTGAAAATGTAAAAATAGCTGAAAAACACTGAACTAAATGCATTTTCCATAAAAAAAAATATATGGAAATAAAGTTCATTTTGTATTGCCATTGTGTCACTGAACGTAATTTTACTAAAATACACTTGCCACAACTTCATTTGGAAATAAAATATATACTGTATTATTTCTTATTGTATCACTGACCACTCTTAACTTACATGTAGATGCCTTAAACACCATAAAGTAAAGTTGTCAGTCACTATGGCTGGGTCCTTCCCATTTATGTACAATTCCTCTAGTGCAGTTTTCAGTAACTCTGCCATTTTATTGCCTCTGTGGCTATTGTGCATTGTTCGTGTCTGCAAAACATGTAAAACTAGTTCCCACTCCTCAGAGATGTGGTGTGACGTAATCGTAACATAATACTCAGTGGCTCTGGACGTCCATCCATCACATGTCAGTGCTACTCTCTCTGCAGGACTGAGCAATGTTTTGACACGTTTCTTCACCTCTTCGTTGATCCTGGGCACCACTACATCCGTCATGTGTCGGCGAGTCGGGATCACATAGCGCGGCTCCATAGTATTCACTGTATGCCTGAAGCCAGGGTTGTCAACCACACTATACAGCCGCAAATCTTTGCAAATTAAATGCACGACAGAGTCCGTTATCTTCTCTGCCCGTGTTGAGGAAGATGGGAGCTTGTTGTTGGTGCTGTCCAGTGTAGTTTGCCTTGAGTCCATAGGTTTTGGCTGAGGTTGCTGTGCCACTAACTCAGCTGCGCGATGTCTTTCCAAGTGATACATCAAGATGTGTTTCCTGAATATTTTAACTGTAGCCTGACAAAGCTTGCAAACGGCACTTGTTTTATCCGAGTTATTTCTCCCTGTTTTTTTTTTTTTAAAACCAAATTGCACCAAAACGTCTGCTTTGAAAGCTGAAGGCGGTCTTATGTTTTTTGCAAAGCCCACTTCGGTTTGTTTCTGCGCCGGCATGTTGTGATATTGGCCGGATCATGTGACAGGCTGGGAGGCCGTAGGAACAAGGAAGCGACATCTACATGAGCCGAAGACGAAGTCGTTTGACAAGCACACAGGGAAACTTTAGGACATTTTAAGTTTTGAAATTGTTTTAAATGAGATACAAAGTGATTTAATGTTTTATACTATAGGACCCAAAAGTTGAAATTGCTTTGTCTCACCGTTCTCACATCGGAGGGCTCAATGGATAAAGCCGGATGCTCGTCCATCATATTTGACAGATCCGGAGATACCTCACTCCGGTCTAATTTTGATGAAAGTTGGGGGAGCGATGCATCTTCATACTCTGATCTGACGTTTGAAAAATCATATCGATTGGCCTAATGGGGACACGGTATTTAAAGGTCAGATTTTCAGAACTCAGAAAGTCCTCAAGTAGCTGCCACAGCAGAGGTTCGCTTTGAACAAAGTCAGAAACGGAAGCTGTTCTAGTGTTATGCCACTCAAGTGTTCACCACTTTGATCCAGACTGAATTATCTCCAAAAGGAATAGCAGGGATTGCCATTAATTGTAAATGTAAAAACCAGCACCTCTAAAGATCACTAAATGGTATGTTAATCTTGTTTATTATGCTATCATTTTGCTTGGGGTTGTCTGCAGGACTCTGCCTTGCACTGTTACTTCCTCAAGTTGTCGCTGGTTGTCTGGAAACCCTTAAGGTGTATCCAGACTGAATGAGAAGTGGATGTTTTTGCACAATTACATGCAGAGTCGATGCAAAGACAGAAATAGACGCTAATTAGTGCCCGGGCGACGTAGAAAGACACAATATGCATTTGTGTGAGTTTCCACTGTTTCGCATAGCATAGAGAATCTCCTGACACAACAGGAAATCAGAAAAAAAGAAGCACTTATTTATTGTCGCCTTCTGTTGTCTGTTAAGGGCAAATATTTGTGATTTTCTGAATACTCCAAAATACACTCCAGTAGCTGTATTCGAGCAAGTAGCAGGTGAAAATTCGCCTTGCATTTTTGAACATACCTTTACAGCCACGTCAAGACGCTACCATAACCTTTTTAAACTTTCATTTTTATGTACAGAATACACAAAGCTTCCAGTCTTTGTGCTAAGCTAAGCTAACTGTCTATGAGCTCCTGGTAAATGTCAAACTATTCCTTAAATCTACTAGTCAGACATGTTATGCACATAAGACAAAAAGTGTTTTCTTGTACCATTTAGTTTCTCTGTCGTTCCCCAAAAAAGACTGCTCACCTGCTCTACACCAAAAGCAGCAGTTTGTGTTTGAATGGATGCTGACATCTGTTAATAAAGATTACACACCTCACCCAGCATGCTATTAATATCACAGCAGTTTGAGTCAGATTTCAATTAGCTATAGCTTTACAGCATTACTACACACACACACATATATATATATATATATATATACATACACACACACACACACACACACACACACACACACACACACACACACACACACACACACACACACACACACACACACACACAGTATACTACTACTACTATACGGCTGTGGCGTAGTGGAGAGCAAGGTAGTTCTCCAATCAGAGGGTCGGTGGTTCGATACCCGGCTTCGGCAGTCGATGTGTCCTTGGGCAAGACACTTAACCCCAAGTTGCTCCTGAAGGCCATCGGTGTGGACTGGATGATGAATGTTAGTTAGAGTCTGATGGTGGCACCTTGATGGTAGCCTGTCATCAGTGTGTGAATGGGTGAATGATATGTAACATACTACTGACTGTAAGTCGCTTTGGAGAAAAGCCTCTGCTAAATGACTGTAATGTAATGTAGACACACGTTTTATCTAGCAGAAAATGACAAAAGGCAGCCACACATTCCTACTCAAGGCTGCTTTGACAGCTGATGTGATCGACAACTTTTACCCTTCGACTTGAGACAACCTCTTAAACACTTTGGTTGAAATGCACAAAGGTCCTAGCATAACACAATACATTGGCTGTGTCTACTTGGAGGAACTGAAATGGCTTTCACCCATCCAACATCCACAGCTTCTGATGTCCTGATCAACTCCTGCCACACTTTTCCCCAAAAGAGTAAACTTCTATACTGCACCACCACTCTCAGAGTTTAGCCCACTCATTCATTATGAATTGTCATTGTTTGCACAGTCTGCAAAACGTGTGTTTGAATATTACACCACTTTCACCTTGGGGATTTTAGTCCAGGCTCCTTATTGCTCATGATTTATTTTTCCATCTGATCCTACTCAGTATAACTACCTCATGGTGCAATGCTCCAGTGAACCCCAGCTCACTGGCCATCTGCCTCTGCAGCTGCAACAATACTGCATTACATGCTGCTTGGTTTCCTATAATGGATAATTCGGTATTTTCTGTAGCACTGTACCCCGATTAATCCAGTGTATATTAGCATATATATTTACTGTCTTTGCATCATCTGTGAAGTTCTAGTTTACCTGCAAAAATGTACCTTTAATATATGTGCACTATGCATCGGGAATGTCAATGACTAATCAATTGTAAGTTGAAGACATGCAGAGGCCTAGTAAATTCGCTGTTAATACTTGGGGTCTAAAAGTTCTGATGACTGATGGATTATTCTAAAAATTCATTTTAATTTCCTGTTTAATATAACTATTAATTTAGCCATTATAAACATCAAACACTTGTCTGATTATTATTTCAACATTTGACCAATCACCTGACTTATCAGGAAACTACTGGACCTCAAATTCAAAAGGGTTGCTGTCACACTTTTAATCACCGTTTGTCATAGCAGCCCTTTCCCTGAACTGGAGAATCAGTATCGAGAATCAGCTTGAGTACTTGACTTAAAATGTAAATGGTAATGACATGGATTGATTTCATTACTGGAGTAGTATGCAGTTAACTGGCAAATGCATCGTGGGCAAGGTTTTCTTCTTTTTTAGCTGCAGCTTGTTCTCGGGGATGCCTGCTCTGACCGGGTGCAGCCGTTCTTGCACCCGTGTCAACGCACAATATGCAAATCCACTTATCTTTGTAATCAATGACCTCAAGTACCCACTTTACTCACAATGTTATACATAAATGTTCACTTTGTGTTGCATAATTTCCTAACTATTAACTGACTATATTTTTAAGATTATTTATTGGGCATTTTTCGCCTTCATTTGACAGATGACAGTGTAGAGGCAGACTGGAAGCAGGGGGGAAAGAGAGGGGTATGACATGCAACAAAGGTCCCAAAAAACTTGGGATGTTGCGGACTTTGGAATGCACTGTAACTATTTGGCTACCAAGGTGCTTGTATAAGTGATTATTTTTTGTTACCACATCCAATGATCAATTCCGGTAACATTTTTTTTGCATCCATGTTATGCATACATGTGGATACGTCTTTTTTTTCTACAAAATCTTTCATTTTCCTGTTTAAGTTAACGCATCAAGCTTCTATATGCGTCAAAGTTCAATGGTGTCTCTTACCTTTGAACATATTTCTTCCTGATTTAGATCGCAATATATTTCATCCAAGCATACATCGCAAGACCAAAAACCAACTTCCTCAATACTTGACAGTGTTACATACCTTATGCATCACACACACACACACGGTTGGTACTCCTTTATACTCGCTACAAAACCTATGCTGATGGAAATACATCATTTGAAAATATAATTACTTTTTTCACATCAAAGCGTCATTGCACTGTGTAATGCAAATGTGTATATTTCAAACAGGGATATGGGGGCTGTTCCATGTGCATGAATGTGCATGAGTCACTTCAGACTGTCGCCCGTTTGATCGGAGGAGCCCTCAGATGTCATACGGTTTTAAATGTGTTCTTCAGTAGGAAAGTCTATTTGTAGATGTTGAGGTATGTGTCTCTTTGTGTGTGTGTGCGTGTTTCTGCGTTCGTCTGAAGCCCACTCAGAGTTCCCACTGTAGACACTGAAGGTCTCTCTTTTTCTCCCAAGTGATGTTGATCGGGAAACAGCTCCAGGCAACCCCTAGGCCCTGCCTCTAGTTCCTTTATCTTGTGTTTGTGCGCGTGTGAGCATCCACAAGTATGCCTCCATGTGTGTGTGTGTGTGTGTGTGTTTTATATGTGCACGTGCATTGTGCCCTGGTCTTCCACTGAAAATGCTTCATCTTGATTAGCAGCTGCTAACTTTGGATGAAAAAAAACCTGGCGAAGAAATAAAGAAAGGAAGGAAAAAGAAGGGTGAGCTTCTGGGATTTAGACCCGATTCAAAAGTTGATGCAACAATATTGGGTTTCCTAAAAGGGGAGAAAAGAGTGAAGGAGAAAGGAAGAGAAGGCAACAGTTAAAAACCAAAATGAAAACAGACAAAAGCTTCAACCCTTTGAGCAGGTAAACAAAGATACTGATGGCAGAGCAATGATTCTGACAGGTTAAGAAGGGGATAAGGAAAAAGGGAAAGTGGTCAGAAAGGAAGAAGGAAGGAAAGACAGAAGACACAAGGGAGGGAAGAGGATGAGACCAAGGTGGAAACATGGAGGAGGAATAAATCAGAATGTAAGAATTACTGCCAGGTGTTTGAACTTTGAGAAAGGCGGTGTTTGAGGATAAAGCATGAAGGATAAAGGTTTGTTGGAGCCGAGGGGCTCTCTCTCTGTCTCTACCTTTTTTGCTTTCCCTCTCTGCCTCTTCCTCTTACTCAGACGGCCTGATTGAGCTTCTACCTCACAACCAGCGTGCGCACACATGTGTGCACACGCATGAGTTCAAGGCAGGACGAGACAGCTTTATTATAGGTCTTCAGATTGATCTGGAAGTGTCCACCAAGGCTACGTGAAGAAGAGGTTTGAATTCTTGAATAATGGCAGCTGAACTATACATCAAAGTAAACTTAATCGCACATCTACAAACATCTTTTTGTTTGTGAATTCATGCTTGCTTAAAGGTACAAGGAGGTCACCTGGTACTAGGCTAATGGCCTCTTCAAAATGTAAAATTAGATTTACTTAGTGGATGAATGTGTCTATCAATTCAATATCACATCCTGAAAAAAATAAAATAATGCATCAAAAGAATAAAAAGATCCCTGCCGGAAACATATGATGACTCATTTATTGCCTCCAAATTAAGTAAGACTTCTTGCTAGTTTCATACTTCCTTTGACACTGATGCATTTGTAAAGATAAGAATATAACACAATATTGGATCGATTTGGAAATGAAACATCATTCTTTCACCCCGTGTTTCCCTTTGATCACATCACGGCGTCACGGCGTCTCAGGGCGCGGGCTTCAATTAGGTTGAAAGAGATGCTGGATTTCCAGCGAGATTTAGAAGCCTATACGAAACACTGCGCATATACATAACAACAGCACGTCTCAAACAATGCTCCTCATCTTTTTCAGAGAGCTCACGCGCGCACTTGCTCACAGATCTCGGGAGGGAAGTAGGAAAAAGCATTAGAGCGTCGTCTCTATTCACTTTCATCTCTCATCTCTTTTTAATTCCTCCTCCTTTTCTGTAGTTTTTTTTCTCTTCCCGCTCTCTCTCCCTCAGCCGTTTCACCAGTGCGTAGTGTGTGAAGTATATTCCCAATCAATCAGTGAACGCTTTTTATGGTGGAGTTTCAAAGACTTAACAACTACTGTTTGCCTTCAAGATGTTCGCAGGTTGTGTGTGTGTGTGTGTGTGTGTGTGTGTGTGTGTGTGTGTGTGTGTGTGTGTGTGTGTGTGTGTGTGTGTGTGTGTGTGTGTGCGTGTTAGGTCATGTCTGGCCCATGTTCTTGCCTTTTCTTCTGCACTCCATTGCCCTGGCTAACACAGCCGGCTGCCTCATATCAATTAAGAAGTGCTCTGCAGCTCTATCCCTTTGCGGAGTGTCACAGCGCAGTGAGCAGTGTGTGTGTGTGTGTGTGTGTGTGTGTGTGTGTGTGTGTGTGTGTGTGTGTGTGTGTGTGTGTGTGTGTGTGTGTGTGTGTGTGTGTACATCCAGCTTTGCAAAAGGAGTAAGTGTGTCTATCTGCTCAGCGTGGGAATGAATGTGTGTGGTGTGTGTGTGCCCTTCACACTGCTCACGCTTCATTTGTCTGCTGAACGAGACCAGAATCTCTCACTACTCACTGGAGAATCCCGCCTGATTCTCTCCCTACCAGGGTATTGCTTCAGTAAGCACTCCTAATGGTAACCCAAATATGTGTGTGGCATGCGTGCGCAAATATGCACGCACACACATGTATTCCAAGTATTAAAGTAAAATTGTTCTCAAACCACAGTGCTGCGTTTCCATGTGTGATTTTGTGTACCTATTGTATGTGTGTGTTCGTACGCGCAGGGCCTTCATGAGTTAAGGTTGGTAGAAATACATCAACGAGAGTTTAAGGTCAAAAGGGCCCGAGAGAGAGGGAGTTAAGAGGGCCTATGCATGCTCAGAAGAGGAAACACACTAATTTCACCTCTTGCTCTCTTGTATTTTTTCCTTCAAGCCTCTAACTGCAATCGTTTACACTCTCTAATTTTCTGCCTTCATCCCGCCTTTCTCATTACCCTCCTTTCGCCGCTTTCTTTTGTACATACATGGGCACACACACAAACACGTTTCTGTTTTCAAACTTGCCTAGTGAGATCACCCATATAAATGCATTAGGATCCTCTCCAGGGATAAACAAAGACAATTTGCTTCACTAGTGCCAGTTCTGATTTGCTAAATTTCCACTTCCGTTGCTCTCTCTTTTACTTGCTTGCGTCGCTATGAGTAGTCCACAACTCTGGCTGTGATGTTGTTGTTGTGTTATTATGCCTAAATAGGACCCATGCTGGCAAAATTGGCCCGAGTTCAGCACGAGGATAAATGACCGATAAGGCCTTATAATAAGCACACATAATGACCTGTGTGCGTCCGTTATTTTTGCCTGTTTGTATTTGCGAGTATGTGTTCGCTGTGTGTTTTTCTTTTTTTTTTTTTATGTGCGCGCTCATCTGTGCGTCTGCATGCGCTTGATAATGATATCCATGAATTATGCATGTGGTGCGATGCTTTTCATTCAATTTCGGCTCTTATTTTCCCCCCAAACAACATTACAGAGGCGGGTCTCTGGGCATTTGGCTGTAAATAAACTCGAAACTAATAGACTTCAACTCTGGGCAACACCCGTCTGCAAAGCACTCACCAGAGAGCCAGCTTAACAAACTGCCTCCAGGCACTGTTCTCAGGTCAGCTCTTGTGCATTACTTTTGACTGTCAGGGGCACGGGTAAGGTTAAGAAAAAAACGGATCTGAAATCAGCACTCTAGGAGCAATTGTTCCACTGTTCTGCGTTAAAAAAAAAGAAGAAAAAAGCATAGCATTTGAGGCGATAAGCTTACAGAAGCTAGACTAGTTTAAATATTTACATGCATAAATTAGCATGTCATATCAACAAAGGTTTTTGTGCCCTGAGCAGAAATAGATAAATAAATCAAACTATTTAATTGTGCGTGGGATGATTGTGTCTTATGGGTATCTGCTCAAACTTTTGATATAAAAAAAAAAAAAGGGCCATAAGCATATCCACAGGTGTTTGTCATGGGGTTCAGGTTCATCATGTGCTCCTCTCTGTGAAGTGCTGGCTGGGGGAGTGCTGGTGAGGAGGTATGTTGCCATACATGACTGCCCATATCTCCCTTGTCTATGATCTGTGACCTTGTCCTCTCTCATCACTCGTCGCTTGTGACTGCACTGTGGCTCAGAGCGCTGCTCCTCTCTCTCTCTCGTTCTCTCCCCCTGCCTATCTGTCTTCCTCTCCCTCTCTGACCCCTCTCGCTCTCTGTCCGTCGCGCTCTGTTGCTCATCAAGGGCCCCGAGCTCCCCCTTTTAGTGCCCGGGGCGCCCGGCTATGCACTTGTGACATTGGAGGTATGAGTATGTGGGCGTGCGCGTGCATGTACGTATATGCACGTGTATGGTTGTGTTTTAGGCCATGTGAGGGGAGTCACTCACAGGATTTAGCGGAAGACAGCCACCTACAGCTTAGCTTGAAGCGGTTGGAATCACGTTGGCTCCTGCCAAGATGTCACACAAGGTGCATTTGCTCTCAGGAAAACAATGTTGTGTTTGTGTGAGTGTGACAGGGAGTGTAATGTTGAGATTTCATGAGCATAGACCCTCTGTGATTTAGTAACTTTTTGTCATCCCACCTGCAAAACTAATTCAGCTAACTGTATACCCTCTTTTCTCAGACTTTAATTATTTACTTTTTAAAAACAATTTAAATGAAAAAAAAAAAAAAAAAAATATATATATATATATATAGAGCAGTATGTGGAGCTTGAGCTAATTGCTAACATTCATATTTTAACATGCTGGCAATGACGATGCTATTGTTTAGAAGGGATAATGTGTACCACTTTCACCTTGTAAGCATGCTGACATTTGCTTATTAGCACTAAACTCAAAGTTAAGCTGAGGCTGATGGGAATGTCATTAGCTTTGCAGGTAATTGGTCATAAAGCTAAGTGTTCAACAACATAAACGTTTGATCTCATAATGGCACAAGATGAAAAGTAAAAGGTTTATCAGAATTATAATAATTCTTCCTCAGGGGGCGGTTAATATCTGTGTCACATTTCATGGGAATTCATCCAGTAGTTTTCCATAAAATTTACTAAAAATAAAAATTCTGCCACATTGTGACGCTGGAGGAAAAGTCACAGGGTCACCGAAGTCTCTATGAGTAATGCTCTGTAGACAATGCATGTGTGTACAACATTTTATGGAAATGCAATATTTATTGAGATATGCCAACAACCTATTGCACATGCTGGTACCATGACTAAAACTGGGATCAATCCTGTGACATTTTAAATAAAACCACACGGACATCTGGCCTTTTTTTCAGCAATGTTAACAAAGTCCTCATTACTTCCATAATCTGAAAGCCATATGCACATTATTCATAGCAGCATAATTACATGTATGTAAATGCGCACAGTCACCATTCATGAGCCTACTGTACAAATACAACTTAGACCCCGGTTTCAATAACTAAGATCATAGCACATGGAAAGAAAGAGACACATTTTCATGAATCATTAATCAGGGCTCACTGCTGCGAGTATATGCAGGCAGAGAAAGCTGTTACTTCTATGTAAAGGACATCCCTTTGCCACTGGCAATAGTGTCGCTACAATGGCAAAAGTATTTTTTTTTTCTTCCGTTAAATTGAATCATTGTTCATGACACAATGCAATATTTATGTCTCAAACTGACTACACTGTGTGTGTTTGTGTGAGTGGAGAGCGCAGAATGTATGTCTTCAGACTTTAAGTACGTCTTTGAATGTAGGAACTCTTACAATGCTGGACTACTCAAAGGGATTCTGTAGAGGTCGGTTAAACAATACTATGTAGTGATGTCATTAAGAAGAAATAAAAATAGTCTGATGGGTGTTATTATCATTACTATTGAAAATCCAATTGATGTTAAGGTTGGAATTCAGAGGTTAATACAGAGTCAAAACAGAGTCAAAGATTAGAAAAGAGCTGTGTGTGTTGGGTTCATTTTGTAAAAGCTGTAATAGGGGTGTCCCTGGATAAGAATTTACAGTGTGTAAATAATATATATACATACACACACCAATGTTGCAGTTAAGGTATGTTGATTGAGTATTGCCAATATGTACAATTTCCTTCCAGTTTTGTTAGATATGATTTCATCCATTTAAGGAAATCAGTGGAGAAATTAAAAGAGGGTAGTTTTGACAGGAGCACTTATTGGTCCACTGTGTCAAGAGCCTCCTTTAAATCAATAAAAACAGCAACTATTTCACCACCTGCATCTAATCAAAGCAGTTGGCTGTTGCATTGCCACTCCTGAATCAGATATTTCTGGTAGTAATGTTAAGTAGTATTTTGCCTAATTGGGTAGAATTAAACATAAATATTAAGTATATAACATAGTTCAAATTAGCTCCACCCCTAATAGCTGCAACATTAAAGAGATGAAAACATTAATGCATCAATCATTCTAACCCAATGATATTTAGGTTATTGGATCAATATATTATTATTCTGAAATTGGCCCCACTGCAGTGTAATTTTGATGCAAACTCTTTTATTTAAGTAACATTTTGAATGCAGGACTTGTACTTGTATCAGCGTTTTTTTACACTGTGCTCTTGTAAATAATTTAATTCTAAGCACATTGGTTGAATAAAAAGTAAACAGTCATAAGCCACAGAACAGCTCATCACCATTTTTAAATAATTTGAACATATTCCAATGATGTAGTCCATCAAATCACACGTCACACAACGGTTTTTTTTTCAACACCAACTGCAACAGCTCAAAGTTTCCTGCATTGTACCTGTCTGGTGAAAAGTAGCTTTTGAAATTTAATTGGTATGTCCATTTTTTTCCCAGGGAGAGAAAAAAGTAATGTGTCCAGCTGAAGTATAAATTATCACCTCTGCTTCTAATCATCTTCTCCTCCTGAATTTGTACCAGCAAATTGAACAGCTTGAGAAAAAAAAATATGGCACATGAGAAATGATTTTTTGGGGGTGTTCTTCCTGACATCCTTTCCCCTTTTTCAGGTGTCCGGCGTATCCTGCAGATGATATGTAATTCAGGAAGTGTTATGACTCACTGTCAGCCCTAAGGGTCATGCTATTATGGTTCCCAAGTGAATAACTACTCTCACTCTGCGATTCTGTACCTCAACAATTTGCATGATACCCATAGTAAGCTTTTTCATTACTTCTGAATTGTTTTTGAGTAGAGTGTTATTGCCCAGAGATCCTTCCCACTGCATTTAGGGCATGTTGTCATGAAATGCTCTGCATTTAAAGCATTTCCATAGGTAAAAGTGTTAAAATGTATCACGATAACCCAAACTCAAATCATCCATATAATCCGTCAACAGCGCACAACCTTAACTGCCCACATGGATCTGATATTCCACTCACGCTTTTACGTTTGGGAGATTAAAGACCCAAATGTATCCCCGTTGCAATATTGATCCTATCGATCATGCCTCAGAGTACAACAAAGCCAATAAAAAATAGAGAAAGAATTCCAGAAAGCCTCTCGACTAACTTAATTTGCAGGGAAAACTATTCTGGTCCATTTGTCAGGATTGAGTTGAAAGACAAGAGAAAGCACCAGGGAGATCTATAAAGGGAGTTAAAAGTTTCCTTTGAGGTTTTTATAAACCATAAAGCATGCATCTGAATCTTCTTATGTCTGCGGTGAGCGGTGGATTCTTGCACCATCAATCAAAATAGTGAATCTGTATTAAATCCAGATGTCCCTCTCGCTGACATCCATTTTTTGAAAATACGCATTCCTCGGCCACGGAATCAAAGGAGCAGGGTGAGGAAACTGAAAAAAGCAAAAAAAGTATGGAGAAATAATATGAACGGGGACAAAAAATGAGCGCCATGTGAGGGTGAATGTGAGCAAAAGGAGGAAGCTCTGGGCAGTTGATTATTGTCAGATGTCAAAAGTCACAATAGAATACAAGATCACAAGTCTCTCAATAAGGACTCTCAGCATCAGATGATCCACCCTATTATTTGTTGATCTGGTAATCTTTTGTATAGTCTTGTACCTCCTGGACCTTGACTCCATTTGGCTATTACACTTAAGGTGCTGCTTTATGGTTCCCTTATGTTTTGCCTATTTGAAACATCTATCTTAAGTAGATTTGTACAGGCTACAGGGGCTTTGAACCCGTGAATGCTCTGGAGGAAGCCCCTATTAAAAAGTAGAGATGAACCATCGATCTGCCTTTACTTACTTACTTACTACATACACACACACACACACACACACACACACACACACACACACACACACACACACATACATGTCATTGGCGTGGAAGTCCTTCACCATAAAGCAGGACGACACTATACCGCAATTTGTCGCAACTGTGAGTCCAAAATAAGCCATGGTGGGCCAATCTTTAAAAACCCTTGAAACACCTAACTTAATCAGACACTTATTGTATTGTAATTAATTCCCATGCATTCTGCCCAGAGTAATCGCAGTGACCGGTTTGTCTGCCAACAGCACACAGTCTCTCCACAGACCTGCTTATAACGGAGCTAACCGCTAACATTAACTGATGATGCATTAACTTCAATTAGCAATGTGTTGATGCTCTATTCAGTAAAAATGAGAGTTGGTTGAAGACACCCTGGCCTAAACCTGCCGGGACGCCGTGACGCCTTTAAGTTCTCGGTTAGGGGCTCATGTGAATAAAGCCTCACAATGCTTCTGCCACACGTGTGCTGTTTGTACTCCTTGTTTGGACTGTGCACACATGCCTCTGTCTGCAATCAGCGTCTCCTCTTCTAATCCTTCTGTGTGGAAGTGTAGACGTAGCTTAAAGTTGCATATGATGGCCCGCTAAACAGCAGCGTTTTGGGGCTGTTGTCTCGAAGGCATAATGCTCCCGCTCAGCCCTTTCGGCCCGAGCCCTGCATGGGTTACGCTCCGACATAAACAATGGCAACGAGGGCTCTGGCTTGGCTCCTCTCCATGACATGACTCAGGAAGGATTCAGCCAGACATTCTTGGCTGAGATGGATGCCAAAGCATTGCAACTTGTGTCTTTTGGTGCTGCTTCTGTTTCGAGCTGCTTAGAGCTAGAGTTAGGAATTTAAACAGGTCATAATTCCCTCTCCAATATCTATTATATGTTGCTCTGCTAACATCTCCTTTAAGCAAATGTTTACTCAATTTTCTTGCCAGAAAATACATTTTAAAAGATTACCTTCAAACACTTCATGATATCCTTGCTGTCAATCATAGTTAAAAAAAAAAGAAAATCAGAAATAGTAAAATTGGAATCGCCAAAGTCAGACTTTAAAAAATTCTGAGCCAAGAAAATTGCATTTGGGGAATTTCAATTAAATAAGTCTTGGCCACATCACTCCCCATCTCCTAAGTTTTCAGTCGGAATTAAAATGACTAGGTTCATCACCCTAAGATCATGTCTCATTGTCAACAAATGCATACTCTCTACAGCTTAGTAGAAGATGAGCTGTGTCAGAAAGACCCAGATGGTTTAAATTATGTTGAGAAGATTCAGTCACTTCCCCACGCATGTTCCTTAATATTCAAATAGTAGGGGAGCAGTCTAGTCAGCAGCAGCTAATTTCTGTCCAGGCTAAAACATTTTTTGTCGCTGCATTTTTTGCCCTACTTAAAATAGTGCTAAACATTTTGACTTTAGTTTTCACCCAGATATCAGACACATTTCATTTTGCCGTAGTGGTCATTTGGCAATGATAAGTCAGGTTAGCAGCAATTTCTATGAATTTGTATCCCTGCCCTCCATATTCTGTACCCATAATTGAGATTGCCTCATAATCTAGCAGTGCTGCTAGAATGAAAAACATTGTGTTTTTGTCCATATTAAACATGGACAAATGTAATTTAATTTTTTACCACCACAAATCCTTGGTTGCCGTTAGTGTCCTTTGTCCCACTGATAAGCAGGGAAATTGAGAAGGACCTGGTACAGCTAGCATTTTGTGAATCTTGGCGCAAGCGACTGGAGCATGTGCAAGCTCCAGTCGCAGGTGCACACGGGTGGGGCCAAGTCTTTTATTTCCTCCTATTTCTGTGACTGGACGAAGCCTGGAAAAGGGTTTGGAACATTGTGAGTGTATTGCTCTTGTCTTGGGTGTGCAGATTCCCAAGGTTCAAATATCCAGCTCCCCGAATAGACTACAATTAGAAGATAATGTTCCCTTTTATGTTGAATTCACCGTTGAAGACATTGTAATACCCATCCCTATGTTTTCTGTTCGCAATGATGCACACTATATTATTTAAAAAAGACAATCAGGTATGCACAGGGACAAGTGTGCAACAATAGTACAATAAAATCTTCATTGGCTATTTAGATGTATTGTTTTTATTAACTGAAGTAATTAAAAAACGACTTGAGGGGGCATTCACCTAAATGTTCTTATTCAAGAACATTATTCTGACATTCAGTGAATGTTGCAAGAAGCCAATGGAATTTTATACTGCATAAATTAGACTATTGACTTTCGTACGTCTCCTAACTTATAGCTCTGTTACTCTTGGGTTAAAGTCATTGCATTTCCTGACAGAACATTATGGTTAATGCAGCCCACCATTAATGAAAGAGAGCAGCTTGTAGGCCACTGGTAGCAGAGCAATAAATGAGAGGACTTCTATTGTTTAAATCAGACAGCAACTTCCGGTTCTGAAAAGTGAAACCAATGCAGAAGTGCCTTAAACTTCTATTATCTCCAGGCCATCAGGGGTTGACTCCTCTGGGTGCAAGTCAGATTAAATAGAAGTCTATGAGAAAACAACTCTACTTCTCGCTTGATGTATTGCCTTAGTAAACATTTTAAACATAAGTTTATGGTCTATTTCGTTTTAAGTCATGTTGAATACAGGATAATGTCTGTCACGCCGGCTGTGGCACATGAGGTAGAGCGCTTGTCCCGTAACCTACAAGGTTGGTGGTTCAAACCCCTCTACCGGCAACATGCCGAGGTGTCCTTGAGCAAGACACCTAACCCCAAGTTGCTCCCCGGGCGCTTCGTTGCAGCCCACTGCTCCTCCGGGATGGGTTAAATGCAGAGAAATAATTTCCCCATTGTGGGACTAATAAAGGCTCAATTATTATTATTATGTCTTTAAGGTGGGACTACTCTGTGATTGACAGGTCACTACCGCTACAAGAGCAGCATACGCCTTCTTTACGTCATGCTATGTATTAAGTAAAGGCCTGGAAATGACAAAAACCTGTTGACACAAATATGGAGAATTGTTAGGGCTTCATTTTACTCTTTTGACAAAGATGTACCTGAAGTAGGATAGTAGTGTAGCGGATATTCCCAATCAAACCCGTCTAGCAGGAAGGTCAGAGTGTTATGAGTAGCGTTCCCATTGAAAAGAGCGTAAAGTACATACAGTGTTTCTCATGAAAACACATTTAAATGAATAAATAAATACATTTACAATGACATTTACGTCTAAAAAAACATTCAGTGCTTCTCATACCTGTTTTTATTTTCTTGTTTTTAAACCTGCATCAGCCAGCGACCTTCCTCTCCTGCTTTATTGGGGCATTGCTACTTTTTACAGCACATTACATGTTATAGACTGACTTTGGGTGTGTTGGATTGCATTAACAAAAGGTTTTTTTTAAAGTCATGACTACATTTGGCTATTAAAACAGGTAAATAAAATGTTTTTTTTTTGTCTTGCCTTCTACGTTAACCACATAGTGTACTTGCATGACCGCCCTTCTTTGTCTGCAGCAATGTCTGCTAGGAAAAGAATAAGATACAGACAATACGTAGACCCTCTAATTAAAACATTGATCAACTGTGCAGCCGGCGGTTGAAAACCCCAGTGTTTTTCTGTAATCCTGCTGAAACACAAACAACCAAAGCAAACCAAAAACATAACATCCTTGCCGGAAGCATTGGACAAAACACATAAAGGTTTAAAGCAACATCCACTGGAACTGGTTGACCAGCAATTCCATTTCCTGGTAAACTTGAAGCAGATGCTATTAGCACCCAGCACTGATAAATACTATTTGTTCTCGGGTGTATATAGCATGGTAGAGACAAGCACTCAGGTGTCCATAGCCAGTAATGCAATTTGCACCCTACCAAGGCACGCATTAGATACTGTATGTGTAAATTATAGCCTTCTGTAGTCTATGTAGAATTTTAACAAAACCTTAGTTTTTGGTTGCCTAAACTTAACTGAAAACATTTAAATATAAAAAAAATCAGAAAATAATAAGTAAACTAAGCGTAACTATAGGCTTCCCGTTGGACTCAAATCCTGGTTTTCTAGGTGAAAGTACTGAGTTTGAACCATCCATCCACCACAACCTACTCCCTTTAGAAACATACTAATTAACATACTCACTCTTTACAGTACTACTGCTACTAGTATTACTGCTAAATAGCTGAATAGCTGCTGTGTGACTACTCTCAAATAGACACTCTATTTCTATATATTTCCTGACTCTGTCACTTTAACATCCATGAGTCATCTATTTAATGTACATTTTTAAAAGTGGGCTGTGATAGTAGGTTGGTATTTCCTTAGACGGGTTGAGACAGCTGACAAGGCCCAGGTTCGGAAATTCAGAGGTTTAGTCTGTTGGCTCTCCATCACTACATCTCGTCTTGTCCCAAGTGTGAGTTTATAAATTACTGAGCCGCAAAGGTGCCAATATAGTTTCCGTTGTAAATGTTATAGTGTTTCTCTTGAAGGTTATTGTTTTATCTTCTGTCTTCAGATTTGACATATGACACTTATTTTCATCTTCTTACCTTCTGTCAACCTCTTCTCACCTCTCATAGCTTATACCCCATGTCATCACCTTAACCGCCCCCACCCATCCCCAACAGCCACAGATGCTTAACTCGATCTCTCACTTTCTTGTGCGAATCACTTCAGAACCAGTCTCCAAACAGCATTTTTTAACAAGGCGGATTCTTATCCTGCATCTCAACAGTGACAGCTCCACGCCTGCGCCAACAGAGTGTGGATAAATCATCCTCTACAGCAGCCTATCATTTGCTTTGGGCTTCACAGGATTGCTCTCTCTGTACATGAGACAATTGTCATCAGTAATAGATCTTGGCTTTAACCATAACCGTTCCATTTGGTGCAGGGAAGTCATATGTGAGAATTCACACTGCAGTAATCAGATCTTTTAGGTTGGACTAGGTCAGATTGATTTGATCATTGCAGTTTTATAAGCATGATGAGGGATAACAGATTCAGATGAGACTATATGTTTTGACTGAGGTGTAGCCAGTGGAAGGGATTGAAAATTAAGAGAGTTTGTGTGTATGTATAAATATATATCCTTAAGTCTTTTATTCACAATTGGATGTGTCTCTGTGTCTGATCTGCTTCTCGGGACTGTTGATGCTCATAAAACCAGAAAGGTGGGGTCATAAAACCTAACAGGCTCGGTCCTCAAGGGGGTCTTATACCTCATAAATCGGTTTAAGTGTAAAGATTGATTACCAGTTGTTTTGTCGTATCTGCTTTGACTCTATCTAGACAAGTGATAAATTGAGAGACCAATCACTTAGTTACCCGCGGGTCCTTACAATAGTTCGTAGAAAACGCTTAGCAGTTTAGTTTTGAGAAATTCTTAATCATCATCGTTATCATCACATTTCAGTATTGTTCACCTTTCTGTTGTCATCCACAACAACAACATGCATTCAAATACAGATTTGGATGTAGCATACCATGGCAACGGTCAAAGCTTCGAGGTATTCTGGTCAGCCTTAGACTTGACACTTAGTAATACAGAATTGCCTGAAAACCCCCAAAATATGTCCGCCTAACAACAGCCAAAGAGCGTCTTTCAATGTAAACCCAAATAATTAATAATAATGGTATTATACAGTCAAAGCACAGTATTTTTTATCCTCAAACCACCAATTCTGTATTCTTACAGCCATCTTGATGTGCAAATTGCTTGCAAGTCAACATTAGAATCCTTCACATATTTTCCATTCATCTCGCTTTTTTTTTCTCCTAAAAATGTTTTGCTTTTTCCAACAATTAACATGACATTTTCAAACATTTAAAAAAAATATCATTCAGTGACCGTTGGTCTTTTTGAACTGCAAAAGCATGCAGTCCATTTACCGAGTGATGCATATTCTGTAGCAAAACAATGAAACTGATTATGTGTTAGTTTAAGTATTCAGAATCCAGCAGTTACACTTTCATTCATGTCATGAATCGGGACCTACAGTATTTGCCAAAAATCAGAAGGCTGCTAGTAGATACATATTCAACCAGCATTTCATTATTCTGGCAGCTGATTGGGGTTGTAGCTACAGGTTGTAAACATTAATTACTCATTATGTCACTCACAACAGATTTCAACTAAAACTTTGAATATGAGTTAGTTATATCCCTTTGACTCTGGAAGGGGTTTCAAAGTTACATATTCGCTGAGCAGATTTGGTACTAGGCTCTGAATCTTTGATGTTTGTGGGCGGGGGTCCACATTTGAGAAGGTATGCATTCCTGTCTTTTATTAGTCCTTGAGTACATAAAAAAAAAACCCAAAAAACATCATCATAACTCGTTTTCACAAGGCAACAATGCAGGAATCATTACAACATAGATATATTAGCTTCTTCAATTCTTACGGTTATGAATCGATGGTTTATTCAACCAGGGTTATGGTAAAAAAATGTTTAATCCAGAATTCCATACACTGCTCTGTTTACATAGCAAGACAAGCCGCGAATGCTTCTATTTTGAGAGCTGTTGAGAGGTAAAAGAAATGCTGGCAATCTTGTATATATCTATAGCACATTTAAGGGACACTACAACCAACACCACTACTGTAAGTAAGAAAAATCTTTCTAAGTTATATGTGACCTTTTTTTCGGTCTATCCCCTATGAAGGCAGTATTGAATCAGGTACAGTAAAATTATTTGGCAAAATTAATAAATGCTATTTTAGAAGTTCATCCTATATTCTTGCAGTTCAGTATAGTTGCTGGAGTCCATATTGTGTTTAAGTTAAGAGGCCAATAAGGTTAGGAAAAGTTATTTTATTTCCCAATCTGCACACATACCCCATAGCTCGCACACAATCATCCAGACAAACATCCAGAAATATTCACACTCTGCAGCCTCCCAGCCTCATCTCTGAAGATGAAATATATTGAGTTGGTGCTACAGACAGTCCCACTTGATAAGCGCCTCAGTCATGCAGAAAAACATCTTCCACATTCTCATAATGTAGACAAAATGCCATTTACATGATCCATCGCCTCAAGATAATGTCTCCCTTTGTGGGTTTGGAGGTGTCTGTGTGTGAGTGCTACTGTATGTGTGTGTGTTGGAGACTCTCTGGCAGGAAAGACCTCTCCTCTTCTCTTTATGCCCTTTCTGTTTGCCACTGTTATGGGTGTAAAGTTACTATGTTTTGGAAGAAGAAAAAAGACCATCATAAAATGTACATTACTGAGCATATTACACCAAAGGCAATGCAAGAAATTGCAATACAAACATCATCACCAGAACCTACATTTTTGATATAGCTGTGATTTTTTATTTTTTATTTTTTTTGATTAAGATTTACAGTGGGTTTTACATTACCTATTTGAATAACTAATGAATGGTTCTTTATTTTTAGCATAAGCATTTAGTTCTGATTTTTTATTAGGGGCTGTAGATTATAAATCAGTCAATACAAAGACTGTACAACAGCTTTAAAAGCAGCAGGATATTTATTTGTTCTTTACTCTCTCAGAGGTAATGCATCTCAGTAATTTCCGAGGTATTGCTTTTTCATTACATCTCTATGTTTACTTCATGAACAAATGGTCTCTGGCACTGACATTGGTCTAACAACAGCAGAACAAGCCTGGTGTGGCAGGACCTGAACCCTGTGACACCTGATAAATTGTCGATTTCAGAGTTTGAATGTTGACTTCTCCTCTGCACCATAACACTTGATAGCATCACAAAAAAACAGCTAAAAAGCAATGTCCTTCACTGTTGTTCGAGCGGTCGGTATTCTACTCTGCCATGACTAAGAGGGTGATGGAAACTTTCACACATGTCAGCTAGCTAAATTTAGTACCAGAAAAAAAGAAGGTCTTTGGGGCTGACCTCCGCTCCTGAACCGGCAGGTGCGAGAACTCCTCTCAGGCAGATCACACGTCTGCCTGCTCCGCGCCACGGTGAGAAAATGGCTGACAGTCCAGGATGACTACTGCAAATGCAGCTGCGATGTACCAGGCGGGACTGAAAATGTGAGTTTAAAAGAGTGTGGCATTGTTTGACAGGCAAGTTGTACACTGTCTATGCAATCAGAGCAGGTAGTCTGTGAAATCTTAGTTTTCAAAAGCAATGTTTTCTCCTAATCTCCCACCAGATCCGTCTCTCTATCTATAACTGGCAGTCTCTCTCTCTTTCTGGATATGTGCTTCTCTCCCTCTTCCTTTCTCTCTTTCCCATTTCTCTGTGGCACAAAAGATGGAGAGAGTGCAGTTTATGTAACAACCATTTCGAGAGGGCACATTGGGAACAAAAGAAATGACGATCATCAGATAGTGATTATCTTCACAGCTACTCATTCGCGGGATAAAGCTAATACATAATGCAAAACTCTCATCTACCCCGACCGTCAATGGCCCCCTCATCCATTATAAGCTCGGCCCAATATGTATTTCTCAACTAAAGGGTGATCGAAAGGCGTGATGGGGGCTGAGGCGCCTCGAAATAAATGCAACTTTGACCCACATCTCCAACCATCCCACTAAATTAGAAATCCATACTTCATTTCTCGGGCAAGAACTCTTGTTTCTGCAAGGCCGACGGCTGATGTGGGGAGCCGTGATAGGCACTCAGTCAGTGTTTTGGGGTGGGGGGGGCTCATGCTCTTTCAGTCGATGTGCTAACTGGTGGAAAACTCGGGATGATGGAAGGATGGATGAGGAGAGGGAACGCTGACCTTTAGATAATCGTCTCAGGGCCGGGTTAAGGAAGCACAGTATTTTGGAAGGAGACAAATGAAGTTTGACTTTCTTGTCTAAGGGGATTAGAGTTCAGACCAAAGTGGCCAAAGGTAAATATCCATGAGTTAAATCTACTATATAAGTGACAGAAAGAGAGAATCTGTCTTTGTTTGCTGGATTCAGTAGCTCAAGATTGATGGAGGTTGATGTCTGACTTTGCCATTGGATTTTATGCTATTTCAGGGGACCTTCTATCATCTTGAAGAATCTGCAGTCAAAGTATGCAATAGAATTGTTTTAACCCAGTAGATAATGATTTTGGATAGGGTTGCATAGCATCGGAAAAAGGATTTTTGCACAATTGCATTATAAAAATTGGACCGTTTGATAGTAAACTCATTTGGTGAGGGAATTAACAAATAAATCTCGGTCTTATGGCATGTTTTAGTCAAAAATATGCCAATTTAATTAAATTCTAAACACACTCTGCATTCAGCAGCACACTCTTATATTGCATAAAGATAATTGGCCAGAATCCCATTAAATAGGATTAAACCCTCTGCATGCACAGTCTATTCTCCCATCACATATGTAGCCCACACTTATGCACTGCCTGAGCCAAAAGACGACGTGCTTTCATGTACATTTTTATTATATTACTGGAGTGAAGATATATTGTGTATTTCATGATATTGTCTTAATATTGCAAGGAGATAGTAGCCTAAAGTGAAGTACACAATTTATACCGTATTAACACCTAGGCCTACTTTATTTTTTCTAGCTAACTTTAACCATTTGAGATGCAGCTTTATTAAACTAATAAGGAGTTTTAATTATCTCCTTTCATTAATTCTTTCTTCTAAAGATTAGTTGGTCACTTTAAATCCTAAATTTGCACACAGACCACACTAACTGGCTGCTGGCCGTGTGGGCAGAGGATAACATTCAAGCCCAGCAACAAACTGTTCACCCTTTTACTTAAGTTCATCAAAATGGGCACCAACCCTTGTGTCCTGGTAACAGTGTTAAACGGCCGCACTTAGATTATTATGCAAACGTACCACATATTAGTACAACGGTACACAAGTGTAAAAGCAGACAAGAGTGGGTGGAGAGGAGAGGGACAATCAAACTCAGAATTAGAATAATATACCCAATTTAAAAACAACCTCAAACTCCTACTTAGAATTGTTTTTAATTTATTTTATTAATAGCTCACTCAACAGTTTAACTATAGTTTTCTAGCCAATGAGCGCCAAAACATCAAAATGTGTAAGTGGATATGCATATGGTCTAGGATGTTTTTTTGTAAGGCTCCTTCATAACTGACTGAATTCAGTATTCCGGTTGATCTACCCTGGAACTAAATCTCTGACCTTCTGACTGCCATGATGACATTTACCTGCTTATCCACACATATTATTCACATTAAGTGAGGGTCAGGGGTTTGTGTCAGACTGTAGGCAAATGTTGAACCATGTGTCATATGTCAGCTCATATGCCTTTATTCGCTTCACTGGCGTGACCAGTATTGAATTAACAATCACTTAATTAGGCAATTTGACTAAAATTTGTTTGGTTTGCATTTGCAACGGCGACCTGGGGAACAAGTTCAGGGGGAGGATCACACTCATACGAAAGCATCATATACGAGAATGTTCATGGACGGATGAGCTAACAATGAACTAACAATTCTTTTAAAATGACTATTGAGTTTGGAGTTTGATATATATTGAGTCGCCGGCAGTACTGTACATCCACATTGAACTGACCAGCCAGTTCATTCCTTGCTCATCATGATGCTGACTTTGAGGATAATGGTATTGCACTGAGTTGCAAATCTGCTGGGGCTCCTCTACATTCTGGCTCATTTGCAATCAGGAAGCATTTTTGGCAGACACACTGCTGCCTTCTTTATTGGACTTAAGTGATCACGTTTTAAATGCACATGGGACATTTTGTCTTCGTACACAAAATTAATGTATTTTGTAAACAATCTACACATGTTAATTTCATACTTTTTAAAAAAAATAATCATGTCTTGATGTTGCTGGTTTTTTTGCCCTAAAAATTGCATAAACTTATCAAGACATAACCTTTCAGGATAATAAAGAGAGAGTGTGTCAGGATTTACTTTGATATACTTACTTAAGTGCACTAAGAGAACAAAATAGCTCAAACTGATAACATTTCCTTAAGTCAGTGTTCCTTTTTTCGATCTCAATCTTTAAAAGAAAATTGTCATCAAAATGTTTCCCAATGACTTCCATTTGCCTTCTACTTCCATTCCCCTTCGTCCTTCAAACTTGGTTAATTTAAGATCATTTCAGTGAAACAGTAATTACTGTTATCTTATTTTTTGATATGGAAGCAATGAGTAATAATCATACTTTCACCAGTAACCATTTTAATATAAATTTTTTCTCCTTCCAATATAATCTGTCTCCCTCTGCTGCTCTAGTCTTTGCACTAGAGGAAGAGGTCTGGGGAACTGGACTACTGTCGAACACCCAACGGGATGCATTTGATACTGTCAAGAATAATTTGGCACTGGTGCAGGGTGTGCCAGGAGCGTGTCAGCCTGATTTAGGTTTCCTCTGTTGGAACTGGCTGGCGAATGCACAGGGATTACCGTCACACCGCAATTGGACACCCACACGCATATATAAGGTCACACACACACACACACACAGCGGACCTGGACTCGTATCTACATAAAAAACACACTCATTCCCAGCACGAGCAACACAAACCAAATCTGATATGTATGCACACATGCGTATTCCATGACCCCACACACGTGCAACCTCATGCGTGCACATGCGGTCGCACGCTGTCTCATGCGATCACCTCGCATGGCCTGCAGGGGCCTTACTGAGACTGGGGCGAGAAAAAGTGTGCATGGAGAGGTGTCCTAACGTTTCACAACGTTACAGTGAATGCTCCGCTCCGTAGAGAAGCCGGCAGTTCGTGAAATAATTCAGCACATCACAGTGTGAGGTAGCCGAGAGAGGGCTCATCTCGGGGAGCGAGGGAGAGTCAGAGACACCGCCGTGGACTCATTCAATTAAATTTTATTACGTTCGTATGAATATATGTGATTTAATGTGGATTATGCCTGAGTGCCTTGTATTGAAAGGATTTGAATTCATGATACTTTATTTGCATGTAGGTCTGACACACACACACACACACACACACACACACACACACACACACACACACACACACACACACACACACACACTCACTCACTCAGGCTAACACACACACACACACACACACACACACACACACTCACTCAGGCTACACACACACACACACACACACACACACACACACACACACACACACACACACACACACTCACTCAGGCTAACACACACACACACACACACACACACATTAGCTCTTGTGTCTGCCTCTGTTGCTCTAGCTACCTTAACAGCCTTGCCTTCATTCCCTCCTGTTAAGAGTATGTCATTGTCGTGGTTTCCTTGTAGTCTGTTTAGGTGTACACCCAGCCCACTGTCCTAACCCCAACATGGCAAATTGTTGTATGTAATCTATTTACACCTAAGAAGCTACACCCACATTTCCATATTTAATCGTATACACTGCAGGTAAATAATGCAACACGCCTCTGCTTTCATACAGTGATGAATGACACGGCAGCATCTCCATTATTACTTCTTAATCAACCCCTTTAGGTTCATATATGTGCGTGCGTGTGTGTGTGTGTGTGTGTGTGTGTGTGTGTGTGTGTGTGTGTGTGTGTGTGTGTGTGTGTGTGTGTGTGTGTGTGAGAGAGAGTGTGAAAGACAGTGAGCCTACCTCGAGGTGGGAATCGCGGCAGGCATTATTTCATGAATTTCATTAGTGAGGTGAAAATAATTTTCTTGGCAGCTAGTATTGTAATTCAGCTATTGTTGTTAATCCAAATTTAATATGTTGAAAATGATTACAGGGGTGCTGTAAGAGTGGGGCGGTGGTGCGTTTCTGCTCTGAGCGGAAAGTCTCTCCCTGTCTCCTCCGATTGTCTTTCTCTTGTTTCCGCTGTTTTGTATTATTTCTTGTTTTCAAGAAAAGGCTTGTTTATCCCCTCCTCTTTTTCTACTCCGTCGTATCTCTCCCTTTATCTCCTCCCCATCACATATGAACAGAGGCCACTTTCATCTTCCGCTGGCTTTGTAAACAGTGATCATAGCAAATAGTTCAATAATGTTGATATTCTTGCTTTGAAGAATGGGACTAGAGTGTAAATTCATGCATAATGCGATCGCTGTTTGATGTAGCTATTCTGGTTTTTTTCTCTTTTGACTATTGTGGATCACAGACGTGGATGCTTGACAGATTGTTCCAACCTCCACATAAATTAATCATTGAATGAAGGAAAGGGAATGATTTTTTATCTCTAAGGAGCATAAGTTTGAACATTAACTCATTCATCCATGCTGACTGGATACAAAGAGTAAGTGATCATTTAAAGGAAATAGTTAATAGTCTTTAGATATCTAAATGCTGACATATATATAAGATTTCTCTCTCTCTCTCTTATATATATATATATATATATATATATATATATAAATTGTACCCCTTTTTCAAACTTCTCTCCGAACTCAGAAGTTCAGCTGAAGTGGCAGTCACGCTTTATCTTCCCCTCACTGGGGGGTGGACATTTTTTTTTATCCACAGAAAAGGGACAGTGGAAAACCTGAGAAGAGCACATCAGACTTGTGGCAGGAAATGTGCGACGGCCTGTAGGGACAAGTTCAACTCCTGACACACTGCAGCAGAGAGCTGTACAGAACACAACACACACACACACACACACACACACACACACACACACACACACACACACACACACACACACACACACACACACACACACACACACACACACACACACACACACACAAAAATACCTGTGGAGTTCCTGCAGTCTACCGTTCGGGCAACTTTGCACCAATTTTTTTCCAAGCCAAGGGTTTCTGTCAATACCAAATGTATGGTTGGTCATAAAATGTCATGATATTTTATAAAGACATTCATGGTTCCCTAAGGAGGAATGCAAATTACTTTGGTTATCCCTTGACCTTTCCTCTGCTGCCACTAGGAGGTCAAACATTTTAATTCATCCAGTGGAATAACTTAATGTTTACTAACATTATGGTTGATTTGTCATGAATTTTTGTACAAACATTCATGGTTCTAGGGCAATGTATCCTACTGACTTTGGTTATCCACTGACTTTTCCTCTGGAGCCACCATGAGGGTCACATAATGTAGTTTTAAGTCAAATGTCTCAACAACCTTTGGTTGGATTGCTATGACATTTGGTACACACATTGATCTTTCCCTTAGGATGAATAGTCAAAAAACTTTGTTGATCCTTCAACAATTCATCTAGAGCAGTAATCAGGTCAGAATTTAAATTTGTTAAAAACTTTGGTTTATGACCCAATACCTGCAAAACTAATGACATTACCATAAGCTGTACTTTGTGTTAACTGCAAATTGGCAAATGTTACCAGGTTTACATGCTAAACTAAAATGAGGAACATTATAAAGATTACAAAAGCTGAACATCTGCATGTTAGCATTGTCATTGTGAGGATGTTATCATGCTGATATTAGCATTTGGCCCGAAGCAACACAGCACTCTCACGAATGGAGTCTTGTTTCCATTTCCTCACCTGCAAGAAGAGACCAAGTCATGTTCAACTTGTCCAATACAACTAACAAAACAATATAGCCAAAGGATTACTGTTGCTGTGTACCGACACACACCATACAAACAGTACTGAGCTGTTTTAATGAAATATGGGCAAATTAGTGAAGAAAAATACTGTGTTTATTGTGAATGTGTCTCATCTGGTTAATAAGGTCAGTATTTGGGTTCATGGATCAGGTTGTGTATCCCTACTAATAATCAATCTTCTCATTTACAAATCAGTGCAAGTATCCAAGCCATTTCTGTGTCCAACGTGAGTTGCCAAACAAGTTAAATTCAATCAGATGTATAGCAGAAAAAATGGCCTTGGACATAATTAGGAAGAATCACCTCTATGAATCAATACAGTTAGGCGTCTATAAATTATAATCATAGTGACAGAGACATACAGCTTGTTGACAAACATCTGGATCAGGTTGCACCCTCGGGCATGGTAACTACTGCGATGTGTGTGCTTACACTATGTGTGGTTGAGTTGGCTGACTCTCTGGTTTTCTGGAGCCTGCAGAGCACAGCCATTGCTAATAAACAGCACTACCTTATTTCCTACTCTATTAATCATCTGCCTCCAAGTTTTGTTTTTTATGTCACAATCTTTTAAAAAAGGGATTAATCCGCTTTTACACTCTCATCATAGCGAGACACTCCACCTTATTAAGTCCCCATGGGGACCCAAACTCTTCAAGCAGGTTTAAATTAGTGCTTTCTTTCTCTGTTTGATTTACTTCCAGTGATTAAAGGGGGTTGAGAGGAAGAAAGAAAGCTTACATCAGCAGCAAAGCAGATCTGTGAATGCAGAACTGTCATTTTAACACGCACTAAATCATTCATATACTTCTCAGTCTCTGCCAAACAATTTGTCTGACACCAAATTACTTGGGCTTGTTTCCGAGACACGCGTCAAAGGTAAGGTAAACATGAGTGAATTTAAACAGTCTAGCTAGTTAAAAAAGCTTTGTTTTGCCGCTCCCAGATTGAGTTAAACGACTTTTGAGGTTGGTATTAAAGCGACACATTTCCATAGCTTGAGTAGTTATTCTCATGACTGGTACAGTAGTATGAATAACTTAGAATGTGAACTCCGCATGAACTCTGCCTTCCGTGTGACATGTCTATCCACCACCCTGGCCTCCACACTTGTAATTTCTACCTTGCTACAAAAAGGACACACTAACTTCTGCATTGGCACAGAACGTTGACTCCAGACTTAAATCGTGGGATGCAGAATCCGATCCATCCAATATGGACCACATTCCTAGGGATACTGAAGTAGGATTTCCCCAAGCACAATTGGGTCCAGTAAATAGAAACATCCTATCAAAGCACTCATGATACAGTGAATTAACAATACATAGCCTCATGTGATTGTTGAATTACCACACTAATCGATTTTTGCACCATCGTAAATTCAAATAAATTTGTGAAAAATCTAAAAAATGCTTCTTTTCTCCGCACACCCACAAAGTAGAAATTATTTTTTTTTTTAAATTGAGAGAAAGAAACCAGGGGGGTCTTGCCAAGTCTGGCAGGCAGGGAAAGCAAGCTAATTATCCCATGGTGCTTGGAAGCTGAAGTGCTCATTGACAATCAAAGCACTGTTCTCAGGGTGTATATAGCTATTAGGCTGAGAGACAAGGGTTGGCCAAAAGCACTGATCGCTGTGGGCATGTGAGCCAAACCAGATCAACCACTGGCCTACAGCTGTTTCACAAGAAGCATTACAGAACTTATCTCTGCATCATTTATCTGACTATTCAATATCTGTGGTTTAGGTCTTAACTAGAACAGAGATGGTAGGGGAAAATGTGGCGAAAAAATCTAAGACTAACACTACATTAAAATATCATAACCATGAGTTATGAAGATGTTAATGCTAAGCTTGGCAGTTGTTTTTTATAGAAAACCGCATCCAATGTTCATACATTTTATCAGGTCGATCTGAACATGTTTCTGTGTTGAACAAACTCAGAGAGTGATTGGCGAAGGATTGCCGCTTATAGTTTGTCCCTGTGCCCCTTTCAAAACATCACATCCACCCTTTCCTAACTTAAGGGTCGACCCAGGTGGTGCTCGTCATCGTCCAAAGACCTGCTAAAACTCCCCACCGGACCTCTGTAGCTTGTCCAAAATGCTGCTGCGTGTCTGATGTCCAAGCTCACCATGCTTTCTCACACCACTGCACTTTCCAGCTCACTACCCCCCTACCCATGTAGCTTGTATCCAGTTTAAGGGGTGGTTAAAATGAACCCGTACCCGTGAGTATGGGTCTTTTGGGTTGGTGTGCAAATGAGTTCTGGTGCGGACTCAACAACCGGACGAAGACCGCTTGAAAAGGTGGGCCACTTCAAAGAAGGCTCTTGAGGTGGTTCATTTTAAGTGTGAAAGCAAGAATCCAAACATAAGATTTAGGGATAATAGTTGTGAAATTAAGGATGATTTGAAATGACTATGTATCAACCAGATGTGACTATTAAACAGTTTTCTTGTCCATTCCATTAGATTTGTGTTATGACATTGAAGTTGCTGCTATCAGTTACATGCATTCAGTCAAATGATCCCTGATCCATAACTTTGCCTTATGTATCACTATATGCCAGGTACTGGATCGGAACTTGGTATTAATATATACCCTGAGTTTAGGTATCAATTATTATCGTTATAATTTTTGTATACAGTTAATTAAACACAAGTCGGTGATGAATATTTTTTCATCTTGGATACAACTATTGCACATGATTCAGGATGAATCACATCTGAATACATTACTTGATCATCAATGTCTATGCTAATCACAACGGTGATGGCACTGATAACTATAATGGGAAGAGAGAAAGACCAAAGATAAAGGCAATGAAGCATGATTATATGTTAAAGAAAAAAGAGGAGGGAACAACACGAGAACGGACTGTCACATTAATTCTGTGCCTGCCTTATGAAACATATTTATTTTGGCCAGTCATAGGTTTGATCAGGCTCATTTTTTATCTTTGTGTGAGAGCCATAACACAGCATGTTGAGAGAGAAACTCATCAGTCTTGGACTATTCATCCAAGTGAGTGTAATTGAACTGCTGAGGCACTGCAATCTACTGCAAACAGCACCACCTCCACCCCCCCCACCCCCAATAACACTGACAGAAAATGGACTTTGAGAAATAAAAGTGGCTGAAATTTGAATCATGCATCCAATCTTGTACACTAACGACAGATTTATGGACGCCGTGGGTTGGGATGGGTAATACCTACGAGGTCCCCATCTGGATGTAAATATGCCTGTTCTGTTAAATGAACGGCTTTATAAGCACAAAAAAGCCATCAGAATGCTCGCACCTCTGTCACCCTCTGGCAATGTAATCACTTTGTGCATTGGATATTGCATTTATTTTTTAATATTTCACTCTCTGTTCGTCTCTCCCTCTGCCGCAGCTTGCCTCCCTGCATGTATTCCATTTTCATTCTCACTCTAAATGGCATTTTTTTCCCTAGAAATTAGATATCAGCCCGGTTGTCCCTTATTAATTCAACCCAGAAGTGAGGACTCCAGTTACGACCGCTCTCTACCCTGTCTTTCTCTTCTTCTCTCCTTCTCCTCTCTAACCCTGTCTCTTTATCCCCCTTTATCACCATTCTTACCCCTCCCCTCCCTCCCATCCTCACCTCGGAGGCTTCACCTCCTCTTCTTGCCTCACCTATCGCTTGCATTAAATCAAATGGAACACATTAAAAATGGCACGCGCCGCAGACAATGGCTTTTATGATTGCCTGCCGTGTTCGGCCTGGTTGTGCTGCACAGCCCCATAAAATGCCATTTGTATCACCTCATTTCATAGGTTCTCACTACACAGGCAAAACAGAGAGGGTGACAGAGAGAAGAGACACGGAGACCGAGCAGAGATATAGAGGGTTGAGCGCGGAGGCAGGATGAGAGAATGAGAAAAAAAAGGCGTGATCGTGTGGCAGAGACGAAAGACGAGGGCCAAAGAGTAAGAAAGTGAATTAGAAAAGAAGATATATACTTGATTCAGAGTGAAATGAGAGCAGAGATTTGGGGGGTGGGGGGGGGATATGAATACAATCGAATGAAGTAGCAAAAGAAAAAAAAATATCTTCAAGAGCGAGAGAGCCAGACTTCGGGGGCAAGACAAGAGAGGTGAGAAATGTGGGATAAATGGATGAATGAAGGAGAAAGATGGGTGGAATAGAGAGTAATGGATGAGAGTATGAAAAAAGGCCAAAAGAAGGAAAAAAAGGTGGGGAAAGGGTGAGAAAATGATATTGGTGGGAGAGAGTGGGCTCTACGGTGACTGAGATTACCCTCGAAAGCCCCGACACTATTCAAATAAGAACAAGCTGCCAGGACAACTACAAGGATTTAGAGCAATAAGAAATATATAGCAACCAAGGGAGGGAGAGAGAGAGCGAGAAAGAGAGAGGGAGGGATGATGAGGGCCCATCTCTCGCTCTCCCTCCTCCCTCTCCATTAGTACAGTGAGCATATTGGGCTTATTAAATTCTAATTGTCTGTAATGGCCGCCCAGGCTCTCCGAGGCACTGTGTGACAGGGCGAGAGTGAGCGGAGGTATTTGTTTTTGCTAATTGGAAACCGTTCAGCTCCCTTAAGTGTTCTGCTGTTTGCCGCTGCTCCAAGAGCGACTGATAAGAAAAATAAAGAAAGAGAAAAAAAAGGAGAAACGACTGAAAGATGGATAGATAGCGCAGGTACCGTGGGGGGAAAGAGAGAGAGATAGAGAGAGAGAGGGGGCGGGCAGGGAGGGGCGTGTAAGAGGAGCACCTTGGGTGTATTTACCAGTGAGGAGGAATATGAAAAATCAATGAGTACATAATGAGCTTCATTTAGAAAAAGTTGTCCGACACCAGCAGAGGGCTGTTTAGCATGCTGGATTCACCGCGTGAGACAAAAGCTGTTTGCACAACACGCCCGCGTACAGTGTGTGTGTTACCGAGCTTTCAGGGAACATTCACAAAGGCTCGGAGTGCATGCGAGCAGCCTCTTTCAGGAATGATATAACAATATATATATTATTTATGGATGAACATTATGCGGCTGGATGTGTGTATGTTCTGCGTGCGCCTTTGTATCGGTCTGTATATCAAGGTTTGTTTATTTCCCTTTGTGTTTCTTGACAACCAACGACCCCCCCCTCCCCAATATCTCTCACGTCCTTGGAGCGTCCTTACACACAGCATGCATCAGAAAGCCATTTAGAGTTCTTTACTTGTTCTCTATAGCTCCTATCCAACCCTCTAACCTTTTCCCTTCCTCCCTAAGGCAATATAAGCAGTGGAAAGACCAGAAGGTGAGAAGAGGTGCAAAAAGCCTCTACCGTGTTTCCATATTGCCTCGCTTCCGTTGAGCGCCGCACACACAAACACACGCTGGAAACCGACATGCAGGTAAACATGCACACACTGTATCCAGGTCAGGAAACCGTCAGCACACAGAAACCCCAAGAACCCTTTGTGGTTTTAAAGGTAAAACGTGTATGATTATAATGTGCATTTTAAAGGAATTCTCTGACATTTTTTTGGAGTTATGCTTATTTGCTTTCTTGTAAAGAGTCACATGTTGATAGCACTCTCCTTTCAATTTGAAGCTGGAGACAGCAGTTGGGTAGTTTAGGTTATTGAAGCATAAAGATTGGGAATGGGGGGTTGGCTGGTCTAGCGCCCTCCAAAGAGGCCAAAATCCAGTTACCAGCAGTGGCCGGAACTAAGTTAATTTATTCAAGTAAAGTAATTTAGGTTACTGCTGTTGTTGTAGTTGAGGTATAACTTTGAGGTACTGTTCATTTCAGAGGGAAGGATTGTACTTGAAGTGTTTCCTACAGGATTTTGTGGGGTTATGGTGGGTGGATCATAGACCCTCTAGTGCTCCCCCATAGTAACATTTTGTTCATTTTAAAGTTCAATTCATCATCTGGTGCACTTTGAGAGCTACAAGGGACAAGGACGTGTGTGCTCTTGTAAACATTAAGCTGTGGTAGAATGCTAAGTGCATTTACTCAAGTACTGTTCTTAAGTACAATTTTGAGGTACTTGTACTTTATTTGAATATTTTGTTTATTGTATGTAGCTTTATCCTTCTATTCTACTCCATAGAATAGAAGGATTTGTTTACCTTCACTTCATTTATTTGACAATATTAGTTACTACTCTTAATACAATAATACACATTTATATGAATCAAATTATATTTTAAGATGTATTATTAAGTAGTATATTTTTAAGTATATCAAGCAGGTCAAATGAGCTCAACCTTTACCAGCAGCCACATTCAAATGATGAACACATTTGGCATAATGAGAACTTTTACTTTTGGTACTTTTAGGTATATTTCATTGTACTTTTCTAATTTTACTTACAAAACATTTTTGGTTGTATGTTGGTTATTTAGATATGATTGGTGATGATACTGCAAAAAAAAAAAATCACACCCAACAACTATGCAAACAAGATGGGAAGATGACATAAAGGCTTTTTATCAGGATAAACTTAAAATTTCTAGCATTTTTCACTTCTAATATTCTGTCTACAATTTCATTGAGATTTGACACTTATTCTTCAGGAATAATTTGTGATGAGATATAATGTGTTAATTTGTAAGCTTTAGAGGTGCTGCTAGTCTTATTTTGTTACTTTCAAACAGAGCAGGCATAGCTGTCTTCCCATTTCCAGTTTTTTATTCTGTGCTAAGCCATCTGGCTGCTGGCCCCAACTTAATATTGAATTTACACACAAGCGTGGACATGTCTTCTCATCTAAATCTCTGCAGGTAAGAGATGTAAGTGTATTTTCTAACAAATTGTCAAACTATTCCATTAGTCCTTCGCCATCCAGTGATTTGCATCACATGCAATCTTGCCAGGCCTTGCTTTTATATTTGGAGGGTAATTTAGCTTCAACAATATATATATAATTTTATTTTCGTTGTTCTTGGCAGCCAGTCAATCATGGCAGACGATTGAACATTTTTCCCCCCGTGGATTGGTGACAAATAGTCCCTTCCTGGCATATGTGGGTGTCCCATTAGAAATAAACAGTAGAGCTTTTGGCTGCCTTGTCTCCTTTCCCCTGGTGTCTTTTTAAGTGCTGCCGTGTTATTTTTACATCGCTGTGTGTCAAGGCTTAGACGGATAGGCACTGTATGACTGGCTGCTAGGAGACATGGAGGCCGGTCCCACAGCGATTTGTCTCAGCGATTGTTGGGAAAGTGCGTATGGGGAACGGCGGGTGTGAAGATCACAGTGTGTGGGGGCGTGAGTGCATTTCTGATTTGTACATGTCCATGCTCACATTTTTTTGCATGTGCCAGTGAGTGCACCGTTGCATGTGTGTGTCTGAGCACAGGGATGTATGTTCAGAAAAAAAGGCTTGTACGTTGTGATATTATAAAAAAGGTCTACTCCATGAGAAAAAGTGAGGCGAAAGAAAACGTGCATGGAAATACGGAGGGATATATTTAGTAGTAGTGGAGAACATATTTGTTTGAAGCAAAGAAAATCAAATGCAATGGCAACATATGGTGAAGTAAACAACAAAAACAAACTAATCAACGGATTTCTCAAGAGATCCTCAACTATATTTGCTAAAAGAAGTAACATATGCCAAATGGTGTATTTGCAGATATACAAAGCAATTCGCAACAAGGCAGTCGAAAAATAGATGGATTGATTATTTCTCAAAAGCAATCCGAGTTATGTCAAGTTTACTTCACAAAAAAAGTAAACACATACAATAAAGGGGGTGGGTATGTATGGGGCCTTGGCTAACACACAGCATTATGAAATAAAAGTAGAATGATTCCTCCCACAAGAGTCTACAAAAAACGGTTAAGAAGTCTGTCTTGCATGTGAGTCGTTCGAGAAGTTGGGCGTCTTTGTGTTGTCGGCCACTCTCACTGCCACAACACCTTTTTTTGCCAGTTGGCGTGAACACGAACACGAACACACACCTTCACACCCACACATTTAACCTCCATGCAAAAGTTCAGCCACCTAGGACGAAAAACAAAGGGTGGGGGTCATTTTGTTGCCCGACAGCAAGAAACTATACATGTTGGTACTTTCATTACATTTGCTAATATTAAACTCTACCTAAGGAAACTGGTTATTTAGGCATCTGGTTCTCAAAGACCTGCTAGTTTCACTCAGGAACGTTTCTGGAAAAGTAACTCTGGGGTTTGTTTAAGAGATTAATATGTTGGACTTATTCACAACTTCATATTTAACGATATCATGTTAAACTCAAATTTAAATAGTTTTTTCTTCTTTTTTTTTGTTTGTATCAGTCGTGTACTCATCAATCACCAATCTTTTTGGTCATTTTATTTCCTCATTGTTTGTGTTTGATGCTGTTTTGTACTGTATGTCTTGGTTGTGTGTTTGTATAAAGGCTAATCTATGGACGGGCATTGCAAACTATTTTAGGCTATGAAAGCTGTGGTGTGTTTATTTTATTTATTTGTCCCTATCAAAATGAGCATAAGTAAATAATGACATCCATCACAGTTTTTCAGAGACTAAGGTGAACCTTTTAAATTGCCCTTTTTTTCACACTGACCAAAACCCAAATGTATTCGATTGATGCAAGAAAAAAAGAGAGTAGAAAAGCAACTCCTCACAGCTTGTATATAGTGATGAGTTAAGGTTTGGGTAAAATGTTACTTCATGAATGATACGATTCATGATAACTAGTCAATCACCAAATTTAATTTATTAATAAATATTACAATTATATATTAATTGACTTATTATATCAGTACTCAAAGACAGACTCTGACTTTTATTGTAATCTTTTTTTCCGTTTAACCATATATCCTGCTTCTCCTCCGGATGCTCCCGTTCTCTGCCTCTTGTGCATCTGCATAATGTGAGACCTGACAACAGCCGAGACAAAATACTCTCAACCACTACACATTGATTTTGTAATCCCCAATTAGACATAATAATACTGTTTAGTGAGCATCTGTCCCCACAGACACCTGACGAACACGTAAACACACATACATCCACACAGCCAGGCCCACGCATGATAGCATGTATGCACACACACACACACACACACACACACACACACACACACACACACACACACATGCGCACGCTGTACACACACATGCGCACATATGGCCTAGCCTGCATGCTCTGCTAGACCGTGTTCGCCGCCTCACCAGATGCCTGCTGGATAATCTAGGTGCCATAATGTGATGTTCTGCCAGCCAGTCTAATGTGTATTCTTGCCTGCCAAGATGTGGGCTAAAAAAACTCTGTCAATTGGCTTGTTTCAGAACCTTTTGGATGAAGTTACTCTTCTTGTCCGGTGTCTTTTCACTTCCTCTCCCCCCGATCGTCTGCCTCTTCCTTAGCTCTCTTCTTTTTTTTCTTTCACTCTTTACATCTCTGGTTTTCATTTCTAGTCCATCCTTTTTCTGTCTGGAAGTCACCCCAACACCTGGGCCTTCCCTCTCCATGCCTCCTAGCAGCTGTTCAAAAAATCCTCAATGATTATTGTCTCTAATTTGTTAGGTCAAACCCAATGTCTACCCACATGGCTTTAGAATTTGCTGTTGGGTGAGACACTTGATATAGAGTGGCATGACAGAGGATGTCGCATGTGCACAGATTGTAAAGCCCTCTGAGGCAAATTTGTAATTTGTGATTCTGGGCTATACAAAATAAACTGAATTGAATTGAATGATGTAGGTGAAGAACACAATTTAAAAAAGCAACAAAGAGTGTTTATAGTGTCTGGATTGGAGCAAGCGGACCCCCCAGTTTGTTCAAATTCCTAGTTAAAGTTGCTTCTTTGAGTGGTTTCCATTATGGCTACTATGTATGCATCACATACACTCACAGGCTCTAACACACCCACAACTCTGCATAATCGTCTGCAACAAGTAGCCACTTATTTACAGCAAATCTGCATTTGCCACTTAACTCCCTTCCTGCAGCGACTCACCGCAGTGACATGGTCATGATGCACATTTATCAAAAATTCCTAAAGCCAAACTCTATCTTTCTCCTTATGTCAATCCCCCAATTGCTCTCCTTCTCTTTGTTCTTGATGTGAGTGAATGAATAATTGCACAGTCACCAATTCATTTTTAAACTGGATCAGATGTCTTTAATGCAGTCTTACACCGGGCCAAACTGCCTGTGTGAGCAGCGCATGACAGCTGCCCTGCTGATCTGCTTCGTCTCTCACGTAGCGGTGTTCACACCGACAGTGTTGCTGCTCTGCTGCTGCCAGCCCTTCTCTCGTTATAGAGTTTGCCTTTCACAATGTCCAGAATGTTTTATTTCATAAATCTCAATCGCATTTGTATTTATTTTTGGCAGAAAAAAAAAGTTCAAACGTGTGTGCTCATTTGTAATTTATAACAATCCACAATTAAAGGATGAGTGTGTCAGATTTAGTGGCATCTAGTGGTTAGGTTGCAGATGGCATCAAACTGAATACCCCTCTGCTCACCCCTCTCTTTCCATGCCTGCTATGGTGGCCGTCAGGTAATATAAAAACGCAAAAGGTTCTCTCTAGCCAGTGTTTGGTTTGTCCATTCTGGGCTTTTGTAGAAACATGGCAATGCAACATGGTCAACAGTCTGAGGACCTGCTCCCTGTCTAGATATAAGCGCCTCATTCTTATTTAAAGAAAAATGCAACGCTTCTTACTTTCAGATGAATATACACTGAAGAAAACATATTTTGAAATATATAATTCAATACCTACCTAATAAATCCCCCTAAAATCTACACACTGTTACGTTAATAAATGGTAATCTATTAATTTATGGACCTGTGCAACACTGTATCTGCAAATGTATCTGAATAAAAGCCTTGCTTTAACAAATGAAGGGATTCTGTCCACAGAAAGATGCTAGAGAGCTTTAATTTTAAAAGTATTTAGCTAAAAAATAAACATAACCATTTGTTTCCTGTCTTGGACATGTTCTATGGATATAGACATCGAAACTATAGTACTGTTGCTGGTATGATGTTAATATACTGTCAAAAGTTCATTTTCCCTGTCTTTTGCTGTGAATTGTGCACGGCATATGGAAAGAGTTAATGAGATCTTGATCTATAGAAAAGACACAGGTTTCACGCCGCCAAGCAAGACGTGTGACTGCTCTAGCCCACTAACATTGTCACTAAAATAAAAAGCATGATGTTCCACGACTATTACTTGTTCTCACACAGGCTGTGTGACCCAGGCGTTAGACCTTGTTCTGTGACTAATTGCTCTTCAAAAATAGGATCTGTGCATATGTTAGTGTATGTACCCAGAGGATAAGAGAAAATGCATTTGAGGGTGTGTGGGTGTTTGGGTCTTTTATTTCACTGTGAGTAATGTATGGACAGACCAGGGTCATAAACCTGCTTGGCTCAATGCAATGATGAGCGTGATGAGCGCTAAGGAACCAGGATTGACCAAAA